>NW_028160498.1:0-30281 GCF_964263955.1 Coregonus lavaretus | reverse complement strand
GGGCTAGATCTTCTGCATGCTCTTTAGTAGCCAGGCTGAAATTCCATCAGGCCCACATGCTTTACGTGCTCTGAGTCTGTTCAGAGCTTGCTTTAACTGGCCAATGCTGCACAGCTCAACCTGCTTTGTAGACATGGGCAGGGGGAAGATGGCAAGAGGTGTGGTGCTTGTCCATGCCTCAGCAAAGAAGCCATTCAAAACATCAGCCACGTTGTCGTCTTCAATTCCCTCGACCTGTATTCTCCCTCCTGATGTTTTCTTTGGTCCCAGTCCATTGTTAATGAAGTCCCACCATTCCTTAGGGTTTTTCTTCTTTAGGTCCTGGATTTCAGTTTTGTAGTAGCTTGTCTTTGCTTCCTTGATAAGCATTTGCACTGTGTTTCTGTATTTTCTCCATGTCATTGTTTCTCCCCATCTGTTGAAAATATTCTGTATTTTCCTGATGGCAGCCTTTATTCTTTCAGTCATCCAGGGCTTGTCCAGTGTTGTTGTTGTTTTCTTATTGGCATGTATACATCAAGTGCAGTTTGAATGCAGGAGTTGAACGTCTCCACCTTTGCATCGATGCTCTCCACCTCATATATGGCAGACCAGTCAGTACTGGCCATACATCGTGCAAAGGTCTCCTTTCTGTTCTGGGTTACCAGATGTCCTTTTTTCCGCTGCACCTCTCTTCTCCCTCCTGATGTTGTGTTTGGAGAGAACAGCAGACATTTGTGATCACTGGATCTGAGAGGAGCATGTACAGTGGGTTTTGTTGATCAGATCTGGGATGGAGTCCCATCTGTGGTCTTGTCTTTGACCACTACCACTTCTTATGTATACGTTGGTGTCTTTTAAATTGCCCAATCTGTAGAATCTCATCTCACAGTCAGTGCAGTGATAAGTCTTCTCTCCAGTGTGTAACCATTGGTGTGTTTTTACGTTGCCCAATCAGGAGAATCTCTTGCCGCATTAAGAGCAAAAGTAAGGCTTCTCTCCTGTGTGTGTTCTCTGATGACCCTTTAGCTCAAATGATGTTTTGAAGCACTTTACAGTCAGAGCAGGAGTAAGGCTTCTCTCCTGTGTGTGGTCTCTGATGACGTTGCAGCTAATCTGTTGTTTTTAGATCAGTGGTAAGTCTTCTCTCCTGTGTGTATACGTTCATGTTGTTTTAAGCTGCCCAGTCGAGAGAAATTCTTCCCACAGTCAGAGCAGGAGTAAGGCTTCTCTCCTGTATGTATACGTTCATGTTTTTTTAAGTTGCTAGATTGAGAGAAACTTGCCCCACAGTCAGAGCAGGAGTAAGGCTTCTCTCCTGTGTGTGTTCTCTGGTGAACTTTTAGCTCAGTTGATGTTTTGAAGCACTTTACACAGTCAGAGCAGGAATAAGGCTTTTCTCCTGTATGTATACGTTCATGTTGTTTTAAGTGGAACCGTTGAGAGAAACTCTTCCCACAGTCAGAGCAGGAGTAAGGCTTCTCTCCTCTGTGTGTTCTCCTCTGATGACCTTTTAGCTCAGTTGATGTTTTGAAGCACTTTACACAGTCAGAGCAGGAGTAAGGCTTCTCTCCTGTATGTATACGTTTATGTTGTTTTAAGGTGCTCTGATGAGAGAAACTTGCCCCACAGTCAGAGCAGGAGTAAGGCTTCTCTCCTGTGTGCACTCTCTGATGAACCGTCAGAGTCTGTGATGTAGTGAAATTCTTCCCACAGTCAGTACAGGAATACAGATTCTCTCCTGTGTGTTTTTGTAAGTGTATTTTTAGCTTTGATATAATTGAGAAAAACTCCTCACAATGTGGGCAGTGGTGAGACCTCTTAGCTCTGTGATCTTCCTGCTGTTGCTCTCTGGATATAGAGAATGTCTCAACATGGTCTCCTGTGTGAACAACAACAGAAGAACCAGTCAGTTGGTATGATATACAGTGGGGAAAAAAAGTATTTAGTCAGCCACCAATTGTGCAAGTTTTCCCACTTGAAAAGATGAGAGAGACCTGTAATTTTCATCATAGGTACACGTCAACTATGACAGACAAAATGAGAAAAAAAATCCAGAAAATCACATTGTAGGATTTTTAATGAATTTATTTGCAAATTATGGTGGAAAATAAGTATTTGGTCAATAACAAAAGTTTCTTAATACTTTGTTATATACCCTTTGTTGGCAATGACACAGGTCAAACGTTTTCTGTAAGTCTTCACAAGGTTTTCACAGTCTGTTGCTGGTATTTTGGCCCATTCCTCCATGCAGATCTCCTCTAGATCAGTGATGTTTTGGGGCTGTCGCTGGGCAACACAGCCTTTCAACTCCCTCCAAAGATTTTCTATGGGGTTGAGATCTGGAGACTGGCTAGGCCACTCCAGGACCTTGAAATGCTTCTTACGAAGCCACTCCTTCGTTGCCCGGGCGGTGTGTTTGGGATCATTGTCATGCTGAAAGACCCAGCCACGTTTCATCTTCAATGCCCTTGCTGATGGAAGGAGGTTTTCACTCAAAATGTCACGATACATGGCCCCATTCATTCTTTCCTTTACACAGATCAGTCGTCCTGGTCCCTTTTCAGAAAAACAGCCCCAAAGCATGATGTTTCCACCCCCATGCTTCACAGTAGGTATGGTGTTCTTTGGATGCAACTCAGCATTCTTTGTCCTCCAAACACGACGAGTTGAGTTTTTACCAAAAAGTTATATTTTCGTTTCATCTGACCATATGACATTCTCCCAATCCTCTTCTGGATCATCCAAATGCACTCTAGCAAACTTCAGATGGGCCTGGACATGTACTGGCTTAAGCAGGGGGACACGTCTCGCACTGCAGGATTTTAGTCCCTGGCGGCGTAGTGTGTTACTGATGGTAGGCTTTGTTACTTTGGTCCCAGCTCTCTGCAGGTCATTCACTAGGTCCCCCTGTGTGGTTCTGGTATTTTTGCTCACCGTTCTTGTGATCATTTTGACCCCACGGGGTGAGATCTTGCGTGGAGCCCCAGATCGAGGGAGATTATCAGTGGTCTTGTATGTCTTCCATTTCCTAATAATTGCTCCCACAGTTGATTTCTTCAAACCAAGCTGCTTACCTATTGCAGATTCAGTCTTCCCAGCCTGGTGCAGGTCTACAATTTTGTTTCTGGTGTCCTTTGACAGCTCTTTGGTCTTGGCCATAGTGGAGTTTGGAGTGTGACTGTTTGAGGTTGTGGACAGGTGTCTTTTATACTGATAACAAGTTCAAACAGGTGCCATTAATACAGGAAACGAGTGGAGGACAGAGAAGCCTCAAAGAAGAAGTTACAGGTCTGTGAGAGCCAGAAATATTGCTTGTTTGTAGGTGACCAAATACTTATTTTCCACCTCAATTTGCAAATAAATTCATTAAAAATCCTACAATGTGATTTTCTGGAATTTTTTTCCTCAATGTGTCTGTCATAGTTGACGTGTACCTCTAATGAAAATGACAGGCCTTTCTCATCTTTTTAAGTGGGAGAACTTGCACAATTGGTGGCTGACTAAATACTTTTTTCCCCCACTGTACATGTTAATCAAATGTATTTTATGAAGCCCTTTTTACATCAGAAGTTGTCACAAAGTGCTTTATAGAAACCCAGCCTAAAACCCCAAAGAGCAAGCAATGCAGATGTAGAAGCCATATCATCCTCCACTCACTATCACAAGGGTTAGTAACTACACTGACTCTTTTAATAGAACTTTAAAACATTGGCAGTTTGTCTACTTCACTTCTTTAGTCTACACTGAGCACTCCAGAATGCCCAGCGAATAAAACAAATGCTGGCAATACTGGTATCAAACCATGTAAGTGTCAGTAGCATGAAATAATATCTACCTTCTCATTGAAACAGTTCATCATGAAACAGCTTTTTTTTTTACTGCAACTTTTCATGCACAGTGAGAAGTTGGAATGAATAACACAAACTTAGATAGATAGAACCTGCTTTTACCATGAGAAACAGATATCCCAATCTTCTCCTCCTCTTCTTCATCTTTAATGTTGATATTCCGCTCCAGTGTTTGACTGCAGTCTTCCAGCTTCACTGATGCCATCTCTGGATCCTGCTTAGCAAACTGGGCTCCACTGTCACAATCAGGACCCAGTGACTGTAGGTTTGGACTCAGTGTGGAAGGAGAGAGGCAGGCTGGGTTTGTCCTCACTATTGATGTTACCGGCCTCAGATGTAATTCTAGTCGTCCTGTAGTAACAATGAGAAACAGACACAAAAGGTTATTGTCTTGACAGATCTGAAACTTTCTTTATTCTCTAAAAATATACTCTTCTTGTTAAATCATCTAATTCAGTGCTTGACTTGGACTGAAATAGGTGCCGGTACTGTTTATATCTAGGTGCAGGAGCTCCACAATACTGTTGAGCTAACATTCTATAAGAGGAACAGGAGCTCAAACACTATATATTTGAGGTGCCGGTACTTAACCTATAGTAGATATTCCCAAATTCACATACAGTACCAGTCAAAGGTTTTAGAACACCTACTCAATCCAGGGTTTTTCTTTATTTTTACTATTTTCTACATTGTAGATTACAAAGATTCTACAAAGCTGTCATCATGGCAAAGGATGGCTACTTTGAAGAATCTAAAATCTAAAATATATTTCATTTGTTTAACACCTTTATGGTTACTACATGACTCCATATGTGTTATTTCATACTTTAGATGTCTTCACTATTATTCTACAATGTAGAAAATAGTAAAAAATTAAGAAAACCCTTGAATGAGTAGGTGTGTCCAAACTTTTGACTGGTACTGTAAATGCATAAATGACAAAAGCCATTTAGTACAAGGTCACTGTTTGTTTTAGGAAGCACTGTGTACTATTTTCCTGAATAACCTTGTCTTCACTGTATTATTTCAATCAAAAACCAATTGTATATTCCGTTCACACAATAGTAACATTTATCGATAAATACAGAAACAACTGAATGTGTCTGAATATTAGTACACGTAGAAAACTGATAATCATTACATTCAGCTTCAAAACAGTAGTGCAACCGTGAAATTCTCTCTCTGCTGCACTGAAATCCGTTGATGCTGACCGAGTGGGCGGCACCCTTTTACCAGCTCGTTAATTTGACACAAAACCAAAAATGCTAAACAAATTCGGAAATTTTAAATAAATTGATTCTTTATGAAATCACCTCGAGGAAATGATGTACAGCCATTCAGACAAACCCAAAGTATCTAGCCATGTGACTTGTAAAATAGTTACCAGGTTTACTCAGTTTGACATAAAAATAACACATCAAACCTTTACCAAACGTGATAATACCTTAACGGATTTGTTACCTAGCATTGTATGACATGTTCTTTCGATATTAGAACGTTTAAACGTGCTATTACATACTGATATTACATATTTTATAAAGTATTAGTTAATGTTTGGAATATTGAGAGCTGCAAAAGGATTTGGAGGATGACATACATTCCATGTATTTATTTCTGTCACTGGTGGGTGCCAGAAGGTATGCGGGCCAAGATAGCTGGGGGGCCACTGGTGCTAATCTTAGAAGGAGTACGTGATGGAATATCCTGACTAGGGTGCAACACGATACCATATAGGGTGATCCTATATGTGGCGAGGAGTGACACTCAATAATGGTTGGCAACTGTTTGATGGAATTAGATCGGAAAAGCATTATATAAACTAAGAATTAGCTTTCTTTATACTGAAGAATGGTGCATTCCTGCCCGGAACTTCCTGTTCCCCCACTACCACAGTGCAGCCACAGATAGAACTATGAGACAGATATTTCACTGGATGTATAATTGTGAAGCATCCGGTTGGCGTTTCCACTCACTACCAAATATGGTAATGAGAGGAAGCCCACTGGCCGGCAGTGGGAGAAGATGGAACGAGATGGATTTTGGCCGATATTCTGCAAATGTTCTAATCGATGAAACATCTGATCTTAATACAGTTCTGTTCCCAAAACTAAAATCTGTTATGCACAGAGTGGACTAAGTTTTGTCGACTTACCTGTTGCAAATATTTTTTTAAATCACGTTATTTAGAAGGAGCGCAAAGGCGAATTGAGTTATTGCACACAAGCGCTTCACAGAGGAGGCGTTCCCTAACAGAAATATGCAGATGTGTGCTAGAACACACCAATAGGATCTCGCTAGCTCGTGCTTGGCTCTGCCCACTATGACTCATCTGTTCCCATTGGAAATGACCAGCTGTGGTCTATCTTGGTTTAGTTATAAAAAATATTTGGTGCGTTCAGGGATCCTTGGGATGGCCCTACCCCATTATATGAGAAGGGCGGTGCTTAATTTGAGCAGGATCCTCCGGTACCTCTCAGTTTTGTAGTCGTTCGTTCCGGAACCCATTTGCCAGGATCAGGTAGCCTACCTCTTGTGGCAAGAAAAATATTGTCCACTGTTTGCAATGTAAAAATCCAAATAAAAGCAATCAGAGAAATTACATTTCAATTCCTCTGTAATTGTCATGCACCCTAAAAAAACAAGGCATGCCTAACGTGTGGCAAATCTGTCAGTTAACAGCATGCAGCCAAAACAGGCCTTTCGCAAATATTTATAATACAATCGCTGGAAAACACAGGTTGTAAAGCAAATGGATCCTGCTGAAAATAAATACTAACGTCTGTATGTTACCAAGTTATCAACTTCCAAATAGGATTCAAGACAAGGTTGTTTTTATTGATCTCAGATTCTCAGTGTCAAAGTAGCCTGTCATTTTAGTCATTTGTGAGGTATTAAAAAAGATTCTGCGAAAGTCTCCAGTCATCTAAAATGATGTAGAATTGCATGAAATTCATTTATAAAAATAACACATTTTTCCCGGACTCTAGGCTACAAAAAATGTACTCCATGTGTGTAACTTCTGCAAGCGGCTCCACACCACTGCTCTATGCCTGTACGCGAAAGCCATGATAATGCATGCAATGCTTTGTTATAAAGGTTGTTTGTTTTTATCCGTTCTGGTACCTCAGAGCCCCCCAGGTCACCCCCTTCTCGGACTCATTTTCGTTTCCGGCACCGCCCAATTTACAAATGAAGCACTGGAGAACTGGGTAGCTGCCGCTGCCTCCTCCGGGACACTTCTCCTTTGCATAAAGTTAATCAGGCTGTTGATTGTGGCCTGTGGAATGTTGTCCCACTCCTCTTCGATGGCTGTGTGAAATTCCTGGATATTGGCGGGAACTGGAACGAGCTGTGGTCCACGTCGATCCAGACCATCCCAAACATGCTCAAAGGGTGACATATCTGGTGAGTATGCAGGCCATGGAAGAATTGGGACATTTTCAGCATGTTCAATTGTTTACAGATCCTTGCGACATGGGGCTGTGCATTATCATGCTGAAACACGAGGTGATGGAGGTGGATGAATGGCAGGACAATGGGCCTCAGGATCTTGTCATGGCATCTCTGTGCATTCAAACTGCCATCGATAAAATGCAATTGTGTTAGTTGTCTGTAACTTATGCCATCCTATACCTTAACCCCGATACCACCATGTGGCACTCTGTTCACAACATTGACATCAGCAAACCGCACGCCCACACAACACCATACACGGTGGTCAGCAGTTGTGAGGCTGGTTGGGCATACTGCAAAATTCGCTAAAACAACTTTGGAGGCAGCTAATGGTAGACAAATTAACCTAACATTCTCTGGCAACAGCTCTGGTGGACATTCATGCAGTCAGCATGCCAATTGCATGCTCCCTCAAAACTTGAGACATCTATGGCATTGTGTTGTGTGAAAAAACTGCACATTTTAGAGTGGCATTTTTGTATTTGTTAGGGATCCCCATTAGATGCTGCCAAGCACCTACTCAGCTACTCTTGTCCCCAGCACAAGGTGCACCTGTGTAATGATGATCATGCTATTTAATCAGCTCCTTGATATGCCACACCTGTCAGGTGGATGGATTATCTTGGCAAAGGAGAAATGCTCACTAACAGGGATGTAAACAAATTTGTGCACAACATTTTAGAAATAAGGTTGTGTCTGGAACATTTCTGGGATCTTTTATTTCACCTCATGAAACATGGGACCAACACTTTACATGTTGCGTTTATATGTTTGTTCAGTGTATACAGTATTTCTAAAAAATCATACAAACTATCAATAACAACATTTAAATTAAATCAGCCTGCTTTTCTGTTCTAATCAGGTCCCTACACAGGCTCAGAAGGATCCTGTGAGGGTGGAACATTTTCTGGCTACAGTAGACCTTGCAGGGCTTCTGCCGTGAAGTCTTGGAGGCCCAAAAACTTCTCAGCTACAGATATAATGATGTCCAGCTTCTTTGACTTATTGTGCAGTAAAATTAATAACTGTGACTATAAATACTAATAAATCCACCTTCAAAATAAGTGTATCCAGATCACTTGATTGACGTACAACATTTGCAACTGGTTGCAGTGCATCCACCGCCATATCTTCTTCAGAACTGTGGCCTCTTGCTACTATAACTCTCTTCACCGCCTCCACATAGGATATTTGCTGTACAGCCCTGATCCTTGACACCTCAACCTCTTTCACCCTAACAGGGCACTCTGGGAATTCAGGAATATGACCCCCACCACAGTTACACCATTTTACATTCACATGCTCTTCAATAACATATTCCTTCCGTCTGCAAACACTTGACATGTGGCCAAACTTTTTAAATTTCTTGCATTGCATCAGGTTTTAAACAAAGTCTCTTATGGGGTATATTATATATCCCAGCTTTACATAGGGTGGTAGATACTCTTCATCAAACATCAATAATAAAGATGAACTTTGCTCCTTTTTCACATTCTCCATCCTTCTTCTTCGGGATTTGGTTGGCGGAGCGCATTCAACTTTTAGGTGCATACACTGCCACCTACTGTACTGGTGTGTGAGGCCATTCACAGCCTATATACATTAAATTCATTGATACGGTAATTAATACAAAATTGCAGTATTAGCCTGCTCTAAAAAATGTGAGGGTAAATGTTCTTGGTTCGTGCAGATGACTGACCTCCTCAGACCAATTGGCAGTACGCCCAGAACATTGTTCTGGGAACCAAAAGGGACATCTCAGTTTCAAGGTCTCAGCTTGGAGAGAAGAATCCTTGTGAGGTATTGGTCGGTCACATGCAGGAACCAAATGTTAACGATTAATTAATTATTAATAAAGCTAAAATCATGCAAATATAACTTGTCTGTGTAAGCAGTATATAGGACAACTAACGGGACTGCCCCGGCAGAGCTCCCGACCGACGTGTACTATGGTGCTTTTACGTTTGTTGGAACCTCTCCAGATTGATGATAAATTAATATTATTTTTTAAGTTTGACTTTGAGTCCCTTCGTGGCGATTTTCCACGACAAAAACCCACCACCCCATTCCACTATTTAACCCTATCTAGTCCTACGCCAGACCACTACCACTCAACACCCCCTGCAGCTGTTCTGCAGTAAATCCTCGCAATCCCAAGTACTTCTCTGACGCTGCCACCACAGCCTCTATTTTCTGGGACTTTCGATCTATTTCTGCAGTACAATTGACAACCTTTGCTATAAATGCTAAAATGCCCACCTTACTGAAGCACATATTCTTCCCATCACTCTTTCTTGGTCTCTGCTTACTCATAGGAATCCTCTCAAGATCCCTCACCCTGTACCCATCTTCCTCTACCACTCTCTTCACTGCTTTGGCATACAACACTTTCTGTATTACTGGAACCCTGGCAACCTCAATCTGCCTTTCTCTCACCTGACACCTCAGATCCCCAGCCCGTTAGCGCCCCCACAACTAACACACAGAACTTTCTCCATTGATACCACAAATTTCTTCATCTCATGCCCTCCTGCACACTTGTCACATCTAGGCATCGCACGCCTACACACTGCTGCAACAGGCCCATAAACTTCACACCTAAAACACTGTAGTATTTACAGAACAGAATCGCTCACGGGATAACTGACACTTCCTACCTTGACCTTATCTGGCAGAGACTATGTATCAAAATCCAGCATGACAGATAATGTATTCTCTGTTTCCCCACGCTTTACACCAGATCTACGTCTCACCAAACGGAGGGTGTCACAGACACCTGGAATCTTCCATTTCAACTGCTCATCCTAAACACTTAAACCTAACCCCGTTATCACTCCTTTCAATGCCACCCTGTTCCGGAGAGCAATTCAAGTCACAATTCCTGTCTCTAATCACGTAATCCGCAGCGCCCAATCCCACTGGGCCAGAATCATCCTTGGAACGAGGCCTGAACTCGGAGTTCCTCACCGCAGGTAATTCATCCACACTCTCACCAGGTTCCATCTCTGAGTTACTGGAGGACGTATCCCTCTTTTTGCATTTGACGATAACCTCCCTCACCACACTGCTTCCCTCTACACTCAGCTCCTTCTCAGCGGTCATCACTGCACCTGCCACCACAGTTAATTCATCCTCACTCTCGTCACGTTCACTTTCCTCCTGTAGCTCTTCTAAAAGTTCTGTGTGATCTTCCATTCCATATTCACTCAAAACATATTCCACTTTTCTCCTTTGTCCTTGTCCACCATCTTCTCCTTCATCAGATCTTCCAGAAGGTTTGTGCATCCCCCACTGCAATCCCCCATTCCACTTTTTTTATTGTCCGCCATCTTACCACGTGTCTCAGCTCATCCACACCCCACTAGCTTCATGTAGCTGCACACCAATTGTGTACCACAGTATAAATGATAATACCCATAAAACCTAGCAGTCATAACAGGGAAATGGTTCCAATCATTTTTCCACCATTCATTTTTCCCATAGGGGATTTTAGAAACACTTAAAATAAGGGCTGTGTTTCGTGTAGGCTTACCCTGGCGTGGCGTTTTGATAACCGTGTCAATCTCTCTAGGACAAGGTGACTTATCAATATATTCGCCTGTATTTACCCCTACAAAAATGACATTTAATTAGCTGCTAATGTGGCTATCATAAAGAACTACAAATGCCATGATGATCTGGACAAAATTGCCGAATCGAGTCAAATGTTAGGATCTCTGGGTTAACTACAGTGGGGAGAACAAGTATTTGATACACTGCCGATTTTGCAGGTTTTCCTACTTACAAAGCATGTAGAGGTCTGTAATTTTTATCATAGGTACACTTCAACTGTGAGAGACGGAATCTAAAACAAAAATCCAGAAAATCACATTGTATGGTTTTTAAGTAATTAATTTGCATTTTATTGCACGACATAAGTATTTGATACATCAGAAAAGCAGAACTTAATATTTGGTACAGAAACCTTTGTTTGCAATTACAGAGATCATACGTTTCCTGTAGGTCTTGACCAGGTTTGCACACACTGCAGCAGGGATTTTGGCCCACTCCTCCAGACAGACCTTCTCCAGATCCTTCAGGTTTCGGGGCTGTTGCTGGGCAATACGGACTTTCAAATCCCTCCAAAGATTTTCTATTGGGTTCAGGTCTGGAGACTGGCTAGACCACTCCAGGACCTTGAGATGCTTCTTATGGAGCCACTCCTTAGTTGCCCTGGCTGTGTGTTTCGGGTCGTTGTCATGCTGGAAGACCCAGCCACGACCCATCTTCAATGCTCTTACTGAGGGAAGGAGGTTGTTGGCCAAGATCTCGCGATACATGGCCCCATCCATCCTCCCCTCAATACGGTGCAGTCGTCCTGTCCCCTTTGCAGAAAAGCATCCCCAAAGAATGATGTTTCCACCTCCATGCTTCACGGTTGGGATGGTGTTCTTGGGGTTGTACTCATCCTTTTTCTTCCTCCAAACACGGCGAGTGGAGTTTAGACCAAAAAGCTCTATTTTTGTCTCATCAGACCACATGACCTTCTCCCATTCCTCCTCTGGATCATCCAGATGGTCATTGGCAAACTTCAGACGGGCCTGGACATGCGCTGGCTTGAGCAGGGGGACCTTGCATGCGCTGCAGGATTTTAATCCATGACGGCGTAGTGTGTTACTAATGGTTTTCTTTGAGACTGTGTCCCAGCTCTCTTCAGGTCATTGACCAGGTCCTGCTGTGTAGTTCTGGGCTGATCCCTCACCTTCCTCATGATCATTGACGCCCCACGAGGTGAGATCTTGCATGGAGCCCCAGACCGAGGGTGATTGATCGTCATCTTGAACTTCTTCCATTTTCTAATAATTGCGCCAACAGTTGTTGCCTTCTCACCAAGCTGCTTGCCTATTGTACTGTAGCCCATCCCAGCCTTGTGCAGGTCTACAATTTTACCCCTGATGTCCTTACACAGCTCTCTGGTCTTGGCCATTGTGGAGAGGTTGGAGTCTGTTTGATTGAGTGTGTGGACAGGTGTCTTTTATACAGGTAACGAGTTCAAACAGGTGCAGTTAATACAGGTAATGAGTGGAGAACAGGAGGGCTTCTTTAAGAAAAACTAACAGATCTGTGAGAGCCGGAATTCTTACTGGTTGGTAGGTGATCAAATACTTATGTCATGCAATAAAATGTAAATTAATTACTTAAAAATCATACAATGTGATTTTCTGGATTTTTGTTTTAGATTCCGTCTCTCACAGTTGAAGTGTACCTATGATAAAAATTACAGACCTCTACATGCTTTGTAAGTAGGAAAACCTGCAAAATTGGCAGTGTATCAAATACTTGTTCTCCCCACTGTATATAATGTTAGCTAAATTTAGTAATGAATAAATAGGCTACATTTATTTAAATGGTTAATTCTGTGAACTGTCATGTGCAAGTTTTAAATTGACACAATACCTGTTAGCAAAGGTGTCAGCTAGAGATGACGTGGAGGAGATTGCAGTGATTTGTTGTTTTGCATGATGTCTACTTTAATGATAATTAGAGTTTTATAATCTGAGAGGAAATAGAGCCGAATATATTGCTAAAAGTCACGCCAGGGTAAGCCTACACAAAACAGCCCTCATTTTAAGTGTTTCTAAAATGAATTTAAAAAAATTATAAAAATAAAAATTTCCCTGTTTGACCGCTACGTTTTAAGACACCATTTTTGCAAAAATAACAATAATAAAAAAAACTGTATTCAGACTTTACTCAGTACTTTTATTTTTATTTATTTTTTTGGGGGGGAATGGATCAGCTTAATATTGTAGATAGATTGTATCTTCTATCAATGTAATTGTCTGCATCACTTCCAATCCCCCATGTTTTTTTATTTATATATATATATTTTTTATTATTGTATATACACACTCCCCTTTATTACTTTTCAACCCCACCATCCTTTCCCTACTTGGAGTAAATTAGTGAACAACAATGCCCAGGCCTCTACTTCCGGTCTATACTTACTATCTACACCTTATGGACAGATTTAATTTTACAATAATTCTATTTTATATATATATATATATTTTGCTCCTGAACTTCTTCTACTCTCAACCTCGCCGATCATTTTCATGATGTCCATCCGGTTTGCTTCTATATGCCATATCTTTCTAACTGTGCTCTTTCCCAAAAGCTCCCAACATACAACCTATATACTTATTATGGACACAGTATGCTTACATCATTAGCCATCTTTGTCGTCATTTGTTATTAGTCCCATCCTTCAACTCTATTCAATACCTCCCATCTCTTAACACCATCCATATAGGATTTCTATTTGCCATATATATTTCAACCGTACTGTGATGTTTTACAAAAGTTCTGAACCTTGCTAAAAGTATTATTATATTATTGATTGATTGACTATGACTTTTCAGATCACCCAGTAATGCTATCTGCAAGGTTAGTTCCAGGTAAATATTGCAATCCTTTAGCCATTCCTGGACCTGTGTCCAAAAACAAGCTACAAATGGACAGAACCAAAACAAATGATCTAATGATTCTGTCTCTTCACAGCAAAATCTGCAGAGCTGGGAAGATTGTATCCCCCATATAAATAACATTCTATTGGTAGCAAGAATTTTATATAATAATTTAAATTGAAAGATTCTAATTTTTGAATCCGGTCTTTTTTTTCGTGTCAGTTCATAAACACTATGCCATGGGATCGGTACGTCAAAGATCTCTTCCCAACTATTTTGTAATCTATATGGGACGGCTGTCAATCCTTTGGTCCTTAAGTGAAACCGATATACTTTTTTATTTATCACAGTTTTCCTTAACCAATTATGTTCTTTAATGCAAGGCCGACAGACAAGTTCCTTACTTTCTCCCCCTTCCACTTTCCTCTTCCACTTTTGCGGTAAGGCTGCAATTATTTGGTTGTAATTTTGGGTAGAGCAGACATTTCCATATGTTTTTGTCAGCTGCATGTGCGACATAACTCCACCAGTCCTACCGATGATATCATTTATGAAGATTATACCTTTTTTAAACATTCTGTCAAAAAATAACGTTTTTTTGTCAATTAGTATATTTGAATTTAACCACAATATTTGTTGCATTATTTGTTCTGTCGTTTCTGGAGGATTAAATTGAAATTGCAACCAACTTTCTATGGCTTGTTTTAGAAATAGTGACATTTGGGAGATTATTTCCTTTTCAAATAACTGAAAGTGAGAGGTTGTAATCTGAATAAAGGGAAAAAGGCCTTTCTTGAACATTGGGTGAGACAATCTTACTAATTTGCTTGAGAACCAGTTCGGATTTAAGTATAACTTTTGTATGACTGAAGCTTTTAGTGATAGGTCTAATTAATATTTAATAATTTCTGTCCTCCGAATTCATATTCATTATATAAATATGCTCTTTTAATTTTGTCTGGCTTGCCGTTCGAAATAAAATTGAATATTTTTTTCTCATATAATTTAAAAAACTGTTCGCTAGGCGTAGGCAAGACCATAAGCAAATAGGTAAACTGGGATAATACTAAAGAGTTAATCAGGGTGATTTTTCCACAAATGGACAGGTATTTTCCTTTCCATGGTAGTAAGATCTTATCTATTTTTGCTAACTTTCTATTAAAATTTATTGAAGAGAGATCATTTATTTCCTTTGGGATATGTATTCCGAGTATATCCACATCACCATCAGACCATTTTATTGGTAAACTACATGGTAATGTAAATTTGTTATTTTTTAGTGATCCAATACGTAATATAGTACATTTGTCATAATTTGGTTGTAATCCAGAGAGGTTAGAAAATTTATCTAGATCCTCTATGAGGCTGTGGAGGGATTCTAGTTGTGGATTTAAAAGAAAACATGAATCATCAGCGTACAATGACCCCTTTGTTTTCAAGCCCTGTATTTCTAATCCTCTGATATTATTATTGGATCTGATTTTAATAGCTAACATCTCGATGGCCACAATAAATAGATATGCCGATAGTGGACAACCTTGTTTCACTCCTCTTGACAGTTTAAAACTTTATGAGAAATAGACATTAATTACTATTTTACACCTAGGGTTACTATACATGATTTTGACCCATTTTATAAGAGATTCTCCAAAATTGAAATGCTCCAGGCATTTATATATAAACCCCAGTCGAACTTTATCAAATGCCTTTTCGAAGTCTGCTATGAATAGCAGGCCTGGTTTCCCATATTTTCCATAGTGTTCTATTGTTTCCAATACTTGCCTTATATTATCTCCAATGTATCTTCCATGTAAAAAACCTGTCTGATTAGAATGAATAATATCCGACAATACCTTTTTAATTCTATGCGCTATACATTTAGCTAGGATTTTTGCATCACAACACTGAAGTGTAAGGGGCCTCCAATTTTGTAAATGGACTGGATCTTTATATTTTCCACTTGTATCCTGTTTCAGTAATAATGAGATCAGACCTTCTTATTGAGTGTCAGATAATCTGCCATTTACATAGGAGTGGTTAAAACATGCTAATAACGGTCCTCTTAGTATATCAAAAAAGGTTTGGTATACCTCGACTGGTATGCCATCCAACCCTGGAGTTTTCCCAGACTTAAAGTCTTTAATTGCATCCAGAAGTTCCTCCTTTGTAATTTCACCTTCACATTAGTCTTTCTGTGTGGCTGATAATTTGACATTATCAATAGAAAAAAAATCTCTACAATTAGCTTCAGTTAGAGGAGATGGAGGCGACTGAAAAGAAAACATATGCTTAAAGTACTTTGTTTCTTCCTTCAAAATATCATTTGGTGAATTATGGGTGACTCCGTCAATTGTAACCAGTTTCATTAAGTTATTTTTGGTAGCATTCCTATGTTGAAGATTAAAAAATAATTTTGTACATTTTTCCCCATATTCCATCCAGTTTGCTTTATTTTTATAATATATTACACTTGATCTTTCTTGAATAAGTTTCTCCATTTCTTTTTGTTTTTCCTCTAATTTATTCTGAGCCTCTATGTTACAGTTTTTATTGCCATCTATCTGTTCTGTTAGACTTTCTATTTCCTTTCTTAGTATAAACTATTTTGACCTAAATTGCTTTTGTTTTCGAGATGAGTACTGAATTGCGTGGCCTCTAAAGGCACATTTAAAGGTGTCGCATACAATAAGGGGATTCGCTGTACCTATGTTATGTTGGAAAAAGTCAGTTATAAATTCCTTTGTTCTAATTATAAATAAATTATCATCCAATTGGCTTTGATTAAATTTCCAATATCCTCGCCCACGTGGAAATTCAGTAAGAGTAATGTATATGCCTATTGTATGATGGTCCGACCGCATTCAGACTTTACTCAGTACTTTGTTGAAGCACCTTTGGCAGTGATTACAGCCTCAAGTCTTCTTGGTTATGACGCTACAAGCTTGGCATACCTGTATTTGAGGAGTTTCTCTGCAGATCCTCTGAAGATTGTCAGGTTAGATGGGGAGTATCGCCACACAGCTATTTTCAGGTCTCTCTGTACTTTGCTCTGTTCATCTTTCCCTCGATCCTGACTAGTCTCCCAGTCCCTGCCACTGAAAAACACCACCACAGCATGATGCTGCCCCCACCATGCGTCACCATTGAGATGGTGCCTGGATTCCTCCAGAAGTGACGCTTGGCATTCAGGCCAAAGAGTTCAATCTTGGTTTCATTAGACCAGAGAATCTTGTTTCTCATGGTCTGAGAGTCCTTTAGGTGTCTTTTGGCAAACTCCCAGCAGGCAGTCATGTGCCTTTTCATGAGGAGTGGCTTCCATAGAGCCACTATACCCATAAAGGCCTGATTGGTGGAGTGCTGCAGAGATGGTTGTCCTTCTGGAAGGTTCTCCTATCGCCACAGAACTCTGGAGCTCTGTCAGAGTGACCACCGGCTTCCTGGTGACCTCCCTGACCAAGGCCCTTCTCCCCCGATTGCTTAGTTTGTCCAGGCAGCCAGCTCTAGAAAAAGTATTGGTGGTTCCACACTTTTTCCATTTAAGAATGATGGAGGCATTTCGATCATATCCTTGGACTAAAATGATTGACATTCAGGTGCAAGCCTAACATCATGTGCAAAGGGCCTTTGGGTAATGT
Source organism: Coregonus lavaretus (assembly GCF_964263955.1). Lineage (NCBI taxonomy): Eukaryota > Metazoa > Chordata > Actinopteri > Salmoniformes > Salmonidae > Coregonus > Coregonus lavaretus. The sequence goes on along the minus strand of NW_028160498.1, from coordinate 12,917 downwards.
AGCACATACTCAATGATATATATTTTTCTCACGTAGGCTGTTCATTTCTGATCTTTGATACCTTTTCTGGTTTATAAACGTATCATGGTATACTACGTTAACGCTATACGTATGGGCCATATTGTTACTTGGTAGCTACTAGCAACAGACCCTGTGTTGTGGATCATCTACCACTATTTTGGACGGTCCATACTGTAACGTTAAACATTAGTCTCAGGCTTCACTAACTAGCGTTACTGTTTTAAGTGGAGCTATTCTTTGATACTTTTCAAACAAATACTACGTGATATTTAACATAAAATCTTGCAAGATATGCCTTTTGTTTCGTTCGTGAGAAGTAATGGCTGAGAGAAGGCAGGAGATACTTTGTTTTGTTTAGCTTCGCTTAGGTTAGACTGCTCTCTTTAATGGATCAGTCGTCCACCAGGCTACACTCTACGATTAGGGGGAGGTGGGAGAGGAAGCGTTGATTGTCTCAGTTAGGAAGACAGAGGAATGGGGTTCAGTGTTTTACTGTTAGGAAATATTTGTTTGAACAGATCTTTACATATTTTCCTCACTACAAAATTTTCATGCTGTCCTTGTGGTTACTAAACCATGTGTAGCTCAGTTGGTAGAGCATGGCGTTTTCAACGCCAGGGTTGTGGGTTCGATTCCCACGGGGGGCCAGTATGAAGAAAATATATACAGTGGGGGAAAAAAGTATTTAGTCAGCCACCAATTGTGCAAGTTCTCCCACCTAAAAAGATGAGAGAGGCCTGTAATTTTCATCATAGGTACACGTCAACTATGACAAACAAAATGAGATTTTTTTTTACAGAAAATCACATTGTAGGATTTTTAATGAATTTATTTGCAAATTATGGTGGAAAATAAGTATTTGGTCAATAACAAAAGTTTCTCAATACTTTGTTATATACTCTTTGTTGGCAATGACACAGGTCAAACGTTTTCTGTAAGTCTTCACAAGGTTTTCACACACTGTTGCTGGTATTTTGGCCCATGCCTCCATGCAGATCTCCTCTAGAGCAGTGATGTTTTGGGGCTGTCGCTGGGCAACACAGACTTTCAACTCCCTCCAAAGATTTTCTATGGGGTTGAGATCTGGAGACTGGCTAGGCCACTCCAGGACCTTGAAATGCTTCTTATGAAGCCACTCCTTCGTTGCCCGGGCGGTTTGTTTGGGATCATTGTCATGCTGAAAGACCCAGCCACGTTTCATCTTCAATGCCCTTGCTGATGGAAGGAGGTTTTCACTCAAAATCTCACGATACATGGCCCCATTCATTCTTTCCTTTACACGGATCAGTCGTCCTGGTCTCTTTGCAGAAAAACAGCCCCAAAGCATGATGTTTCCACCCCCATGCTTCACAGTAGGTATGGTGTTCTTTGGATGCAACTCAGCATTCTTTGTCCACCAAACACGACGAGTTGAGTTTTTACCAAAAAGTTCTATTTTGGTTTCATCTGACCATATGATATTCTCCCAATCCTCTTCTGGATCATCCAAATGCACTCTAGCAAACTTCAGATGGGCCTGGACATGTACTGGCTTAAGCAGGGGGACACGTCTGGCACTGCATGATTTGAGCACCTGGCGGCGTAGTGTGTTACTGGTGGTAGGCTTTGTTCCTTTGGTCCCAGCTCTCTGCAGGTCATTCACTAGGTCCCCCCGTGTGGTTCTGGGATTTTTGTGATCATTTTGACCCCACGGGGTGAGATCTTGCGTGGAGCCCCAGATCGAGGGAGATTATAATAATTGCTCCCAGTTGATTTCTTCAAACCAAGCTGCTTACCTATTGCAGATTCAGTCTTCCCAGCCTGGTGCAGGTCTACAATTTTGTTTCTGGTGTCCTTTGACAGCTCTTTGGGCTTGGCCATAGTGGAATTTGGAGTGTGACTGTTTGAGGTTGTGGACAGGTGTCTTTTATACTGATAACAAGTTCAAACAGGTGCCATTAATACAGGTAATGAGTGGAGGACAGAGGAGCCTCTTAAAGAAGAAGTTACAGGTCTGTGAGAACCAGAAATCTTGCTTGTTTGTAGGTGACCAAATACTTATTTTCCACCATAATTTGCAAATAAATTCATAAAAAATCCTACAATGTGATTTTCTGGATTTCTCTCTCTCAATTTGTCTGTCATAGTTGACGTGTACGTAGCGGCAGGTAGCTTAGTGGGTAAGAGCGTTGTGCCTGCAACCGAAAGGTCGCTGGTTCTAATCCCCGAGCCGACTAGGTGAAAAATCTGTCGATGTACCCTTAATCAAGGCACTTAACCCTAATTGCTCCTGTAAGTCGCTCTGGATAAGAGCGTCTGCTAAATGACTCAAATGTAAATGTGTACCTTTGATGAAAATTACAGGCCTCTCTCATCTTTTTAAGTGGGAGAACTTGCACAATTGGTGGCTGACTAAATACTTTTCCCCCCCACTGTATATGTATGCACTCACTAACTTTAAGTCGCTCTGGATAAGAGCGTCTGCTAAATGACTAAAATGGAAATGGAAAAAGATTTTAGATATGCCTTTTTGCTATAGCTTATTCCATGTTTACATCTTTGGTTAAATGACTTCAAATGCTAAACATAAATTTACTTTGTGGAATGTCTGTGGAGTTTGTAAACTATCCAAGCTTAAAACAGGTTATTACTAGGCTTAAACAACTTCATTCATCTATTGTGTTCCTACAAGAAACTCACTTGTTGAAGGATGAGCTACTTAAAGTATGCAGGAGATGACAAGGGCAAGTAGTAGCATCCAGTTTCTCCTCTCATTCTCATGGTGTTATGGTTTAAATTCACTAATCTGTTCCGTTTCAAGTGGATACTATTATAACTGATACAGCTGGTAGATACATTTTGATACAGGAAACTCTTGAAGGAGCATATTAATCTGGTTAATGTTTATGGTCCTAATGATGATAATCCCAAATTCTTTGAGAATGTATTTCTATTGATAGCCTCCATTCCTGGTAAAGTCCTAATGGCAGGGGACTTTAATTGCACTCTTGATCCTCATCTAGATTGCTCCTCTGGTTTAGACACTTCCCACTCGCAGAGTAGAAAGAAATTACAGCATTTCATTAAGGACTTAAATCTATGTGAACCTTGGAGGACTCAGAACCCGAGTAAAAGGGAGTATTCATGTTACTCGTCAACATTTAAATAATATTCTCATGTAGACTACTTTTTAGTTTCTTGCTCATTGCTTCCCAATGTAGCAGGAAGTGGATATGATACTATTGTTTTGAATGACCATTCCCTTGTGTCATTATTCTATAGGGATACAAAACTAGTAAAAGGATCCTCTAGATGGCGTTTGCATCCCAGATGGTTACAGGACCCAGACTTCTTACATTACGTTGGAGTGCATATAGATGTTTATTTGACATTGAACACTGACCAAACGTCAGCGAGTACCAGATGGGAGGCTTTCAAAGCACATATTTGGGAGCAAATTAAACGTTTTACCAGTTTAAAATAAAATAAAATCAGAAAATGAGAGACGGAGAGCAAAATGAGAGAATTGGAGAGGGAAGCTTTTTTGGATAACTCAGTAGAAGTAAACAAGGAATGATTTGGTCTTAAAGCTCAGTATGAAGAACTTCTCACCTCAAAGGCTGAAAACAGCTTAACTAGGCTGAAACAGTCCTATGATCAAGGTGAAAAACCTGGTAAATTGCTGGCCTGGCACATTAAGAAGTAAAATTCAGCCTTTAATGCAATTCATAATTTACAAGGACAATTATCAATGGATCCTGTAGAAATAAACCAAAATTGGATCTGGAAAAGGAATTGGATGGTGTTGAAATATCTGATGCTATTTTCAATCTGAAGGGAGGTAAAGTGGAAGGTCCAGATGGGCTCCCAATAGATATTTAAGGACAAACTTCTAGGTCCACTTTTGGATATGTACAGTGCATTAGGAAAGTATTCAGACCCCTTTACTTTTTCCACAATTTGTTACGTTACAGCCTTATTCTGAAATGGATTAAATAAAACAATTATCATCAATCTACACACAATACCTCATAATGACAAAGTGAAAACAGGTTCTTAGACATTTTTGCATAAGTATTCACACCCTTTGCTATGAGACTCGAAATTGACCTCAGGTGGATACTGTTTCCATTGATCATCCTTGAGATGTTTCTAAAACTTAATTGGAGTCCAACTGTGGAAAATTCAATTGATTGGAGATGATTTGGAAAGTCACACAGCTGTCTATATAGTTGACCAAGAACATGATGGTCACTGACAGAGCTCCAGAGTTCCTCTATGGAGATGGGAGAACCTTCCAGAAGGACAACCATCTCTGCAGCACTCCACCAATCAGGCCTTTATGGTAGAGTGGCCAGACGGAAGCCACTCCTCAGCAAAAAGGCACGACAGCCCGCTTGAAGTTTGCCAAAAAGCACCTAAAGGACTCGGACCATGAGAAACAAGATTCTCTGGTCTGATGAAACCAAGATTGAACTTCTTGGCCTGAATGAAAAGCATCACGTCTGGAGGAAACCTGGCACCATCCTTATGGTGAAGCATGGTGGTGGAAGCATTATGCTGCGGGATGTTGTTCAGCTGCAGGGACTGGGAGCCTAGTCAGGATAGAGGGAAAGATGATTGGAGCAAAGTACAGAGAGATCCTTGATGAAAACCTGCTCCAGTGCGCTCAGGACCTCAAGACCGGGGCGAAGGTTCGCCTTCCAACAGGACAACGACCCTAAGCACACAGCCAAGACAACGCAGGAGTGGCTTCGGGACAAGTCTCTGAATGTCCTTGAGTGGCCCAGCCAGAGCCGGGACTTAAACCCAATCGAACATCTCTGGAGACCTGAAAATAGCTGTGCAGCGACGTGCCCCATCCAACCTGACAGAGCTTGAGAGGATCTGCAGAGAGGAATGGGAGAAACTCCCCAAATACAGGTGTGCCAAGCTTGTAGCGTCATACACATTAAGACTTTGGCTGTAATCACTGCCAAAGGTGCTTAAACAAAGTACTGAGTAAAGGGTCTGAATACTTATGTAAATGTGATTGTTCAGTTGTTGTTTTTGCAACAACTGATAAAAACCTGTTTTTGCTTTGTTATTATGGGGTATTGTGTGTAGATTGATGAGGGAAAAAAACAATGTAATCAATTCTACAATAAGGCTGTAACATAACAAAATGTTGAAAAAGTCAAAGGGTCTGAAGACTTTCCGAATGCACTGTATATAGACAGGTGTGTGCCTTTCCAAATCATGTCCAACAAACGTAATTAGATAGAACCTGCTCTTACCATGAGAAACAGATTTCCCAATCTTCTCCTCCTCTTCTTCATCTTTAATGTTGACATTCAGCTCCAGTGTTTGACTGCAGTCTTCCAGCTTCACTGATGCCATCTCTGGATCCTGCTTAGCAAACTGGGCTCCACCGTCACAATCAGGACCCAGTGACTGTAGGTTTGGACTCAGCGTGGAAGGCGAGAGGCAGGCTGGGTTTTGTCCTCACTGTTGATGTTACCAGCATCAGACTTACCTGAATCGGCCAGTAGTAATAAAGAGAAACGTTCACAAAAGTTATTGTCTTGACAGTTCTTGCACTTTCTTTATTCTCTAAAAATATTTTCACTTTTTTCTCGTTCAATTATCTAATTCAGTGCTTGACTTGGACTGAAATAGGTGCTAATACTCATTTTGGGTGCCGGTACTGTTTATATTAAGGTGCAGGAGCTCCACAATACTTTTGAGCTAATACCTAACCTATAGTAGATAAATGCGTAAATGACTCAAAATCCATTTAGTACAAGGTTACAGTTTGTTTTAGACAGCACTGTGTGCTAATTTCCCGAAGAACCTTGTCTTCACGGTATTACTTCAATCAAAAAACAATTGTATTTCCTGTTCACACCATAGCAACATATATTGATAGACATAAACAACAGAATGTGTCTGAATATTAGTACACATGTAGAAAACTGATAATCATTACATTCATCTTCAAAACAGTAGTCCGACCGTGAAATTGTCTCTATCTGATGCACCCGCACTGTCCTCACTGAAGTCCGTTGACTTGATTATTTATGAAACTAACATGAGAAAATTATGTACATCCACTCAGACAAATCCAAAGTCTCTAGCTATGTGACTTGTAAAATAGTTTTTATCACGTTCTTTCACTCACTCGGTTTGACACAAATATAACACATCAAACCTTTACCAAACGTGATAATACCTTAACGGATGTGTTACCTAACATGGTATGACATGTTCTTTCGACATTAGAAAGTTTAAACGTGCTATTACATACCTCTAGTAATAAATAGAAACGGACACAAAGGTTATCTTCTTGACTTTGCAGTTCAGACGCTTTCTTTATTGTGAAGAATGGTGCCGCCTGCCCGGAACTTCCTGTTCCCCCACTACTAATGGTCCGTGCATTCCGAGATCAGATTACAACATTTAATTAAATAACTAAAAAAGTGTAAACTGTAGAAATGTATTTCCCTTTATAGTTTATTAGCCTAAGCATGACCTTCATCCACATCATTTCTCTAGGATTGGAACCGGTTCAGGGAACAGAACCGAAAAATAATGTAAAAAATAACCGGAAACTAAAGTGTAAATACACTTTTCAGGAACAGCAGTTATTTTAAAAGCATGGGATCCAAGTAATAACCTTATTTTACTTTCCGGGTATGTTTTTCCAGTCCCACAAAAATCGCAACAAACTCACTCTAGAAACGTATTCCAGTAACCTTTGCCAGTGGGTGTGCGTGTGGAAACTACCTGCTCCTCTCCTCTGAAGCATATGTTACTGTAGCCTACTGACAACGTTACAAGCATGATTCAGAAATTAGGGAGATATGTTTAATTTGAGAAGAATGGATGAACTTTTTCAATGCTAGTTAAAGATACTATAGTCACCACGTTTGACATTGGATTTATTAACGACAAAAAGGTACGACCTGTTTTTAATTATAGTGCGGCACTGCACTGCACAAACAAGGTTGTTAGCTAGCTAGCTAACATCTGCTCTGTTCCAACGTTAAACAAACTCTGAAGTTCAAAGACATTCAAAGTTCCTCCATAGAAGCCGCTCCTCTGTAGGTATAATTCTGTGGGCCTAATTCAGATAATGCAGGTCATAACACGATGCCCAGCGCTTCAAGGCAAGCTTTCTCTATCCTCTATCGAGCTCTCCATACCCACAAAATGTCGCACCTTACACTGTGATTGGCAGCACAGTGTGCTCTGAATGATTTTCCTATACAGATACTCTGTGGTGTACTAGTGTATTTATTCTCCCACTTGGATGTCACTTCCACAAGCTTTAAATTGAGGGCCAGGTTGTCAGGATGGGTAATGTACTGTACACATTAATTACAAGTACTCCTAAAGATACACTTCATTTTAACTAGCTAAATCCTGTGTAACAACTAGTAATTACATTGTACTTGGCTAACATTACATGTACTATGCTTTGAAATAGTGTCTTATTCTTCATCTGGGACTTGTATTTATTATGGATCCCCATTAGTTCCTGCCAAGGCAGCAGCTACTCTTCCTGGGGTCCAGCAAAATTAAGGCAGTTCATACAATTTTAAAAACATTACAAGCCCTGTTCTAAAGCCAATTGCAATTTTCTTAAGTCATTTTTTGTCACCTGACCACACGACTTAACAGTAGTTCAGGTTTGACAAAACTAGGGCCTGTAGGACCTGCCTTGTTGATAGTGTGGTTAAGAAGGTAGAGCAGCGCTTTATTATGGACATATTTTTCCCCATCTTAGCTACTGTTGTATCAATATGCTTTGACCATGACAGTTTACAATCCAGGGTTACTCCAAGCAGTTTAGTCACCTCAACATGCTCAATTTCCACATTATGTATTACAAGATTTAGTTGAGGTTTAGGGTTTGGTGAATGATTTGTCCCAAATACAATGCTTTTAGTTTTAGAAATATTGAGGACTAACTTATTCCTTTCCACCCACTCTGAAACTAACTGCAACTCTTTAAGTGTTGCAGTCATTTCAGTCGCTGTAGTAGCTGACATGTATAGTGTTGAGTCATCCGCATACATAGACACTTGTATTAGATCTGTTTTCATAAGCTCAACCAAGTTAACCCAGATGGGATGCTTTATTTTGGAGGCAAATGCTAGCAACAACATTGACTGGAGATATATTTTGAACAGTCCACATTAATGTTTAAGTAATTGTATTTTACCAGGTATGTTGACTGAGAACACATTCTCATTTACAGCAACAACCTGGGAAATAGTTACAGGGGAGAGGAGGGGGGATGAATGAGCCGATTGGAAGCTAGGGATGATTAGGTGGCCATGATGGTATGAGGGCCAGATTGGGAATTCAGCCAGGACACTGGGGTTAACACCCCTACTCTTACGATAAGCGGCCTGGGATCTTTAGTGACCGCAGACAGTCAGGGCACCCGTTTAGCGTCCCATCCGAAAGGCGGCACACAGGGCAATGTCCCCAATCACTGCCCTGGGGCATTGGGGTGTTGTTGTTTTTTGACCAGAGGAAAGAGTGCCTGCTGGCCCTTCAACACCACTTCCAGCAGCATCTGGTCTCCCATCCAGGGACCGACCAGGACCATCCCTGCTTAGCTTCAGAGGCTAGCTAGCAGTGTGATGCAGGGGAGTATATTGCTGGCAAATATTAATTAGAGCCTATTGAGCATAGGCTATAATATCTCAGACACCCAGAGCATCCACAAGGGATCCAACCTAACCTGTAACAAGCATGGTAACAAGCATTCATTGTTACACTTCTGTAATTACAGACCACAATTACATGTTATTACATTGTAACTATGTGTCGTTACATTTAACTACAATACTTGTTTACAGTGTAGTTACACATGTAATTACACTGTAATTAAGGACCCCATAAAAGGAAGTGTTACCGGCATCTCTTCTTTATGTATACGTTGGTGTGCTTTAAAAAAAACCTAGAGCACCCCTGTGGAAATCAAATTAGCATAATAATAACAATCCCCATCAAAATCTGTCTGTTTAAGCTAGAGATGTATTTTTTTGCATGGGCTGCGTCTCAATCCACCACATCCTCTGAGGTCGGCCTTCCTCATCTGCGGTGGAAGAACTACAGTGTTGTTTGTCTGGTTAAATGAAGGTGAAATAAAAAAAAAATTGTCAGACCAGGAGACTTCTGTCTGCAGCGTCCGAGAAGTTTGGCCTACACATCTAAAGGTGAGACTCACCAACAAGTTCATGTCTGTTGTTTCGCTCTCGGACGCCTACAAGTGTCTGACGGTAGCAGATACCAGTTAAAAACATTTGTGGAAGTAAATATTGAAGAACTTAGTGCCCAAAAAAGGTGTTAATTTCATATATATATATATATATATATATATATATATATATATATATATATATATATATATATATGTTTTACTTATCTTTCTTAATCTCTGAAATATAGGACAGAAACTTCAAGACCAGCTTCCCTTTGAAAATGATTAGCAATATCATCCCCCACTCACTATCACAAGGGTTAGCAAATGTCACGGTCAATTCCATTTCAATTACAGTCAATTCACAAAGTAACCCAAATTCCAATTCCACATTTTCCTCATTCATTTACAGATGGATACATTGCTGCCATGAAGAGATGCAACTGATTGGCAATGATGTTTAGATATCCTGTGGCATTCAAAAGTTGCTGCACTTTTATCAAGAGAACCAATATGTGCCATGAAAACACACCATCACCACCAGCCTGAAACACTGACACACAGCATGGATGCATGTAGTCATGTTTTTTCCCCCATACCCTAGTCCTCCCATCAGTACGAAACTCATCAAATCAGGCAATGCTTTTCAAATTCTCCAGTGTCCAGTGTTTTCATTCCATAGCCCACTGCAACTGCAGTTTCTTGCTGAAAGCTAATGGGGATCTATAATAAATACACAAAAACTACATAATTAAGGATCATAGCGTTCAGTCAATGTCATGGAAATAGCAGGTGTCCATAATGTTTTGTACACACAGTGTATGTTGTGTCTAACAGCTCATTCCCACAGAAAACACAGAAGGAATCAGTACCACCCAGTCAACCATCAGACTCCATTGTGAGACGCCTCACAGAGGATATTCAACCATAAGGGCAAATCCAAGGTCATCTCAATATCATTACAGTAGAAGCTAACAAAACTGACCAGGTGCTCACTGATCAGTAAAGTAAAGAGAGGTTAACATTCTATAACGCTCCCTTTCCTCTGCACAGTTCTCTCACAGTGAGAAACAATAGGATTACACTAGTGTCCTACGCTTTCTTCATTTGATCCAATTAACTGTTACCACTTCTTTTATGAGATGAGAATTAAGTGGAGTGACTAATCTTAGCTGTCTGAGAGAACTGATGAGGATTTCACCTTTATACATTGGTGTCATTTTAAATGGCCCAATCTGTAGAATCTCGTCTCACAGTCAGTGCAGTGATGAGGCTTCTCTCCAGTGTGTATCCGTTGGTGTGTTTTTACATTGCCCAAATCAGGATAAACTCTTGCCACATTAAGATCAGAGGTAAGGCTTCTCTCCTTTATGTTTACCTTGGTGTCTTTTTAAGGTGCCCATTTGAGAGAAACTCTTTCCACAGTCTGAGCAGGAGTAAGGCTTCTCTCCTGTGTGTGTTCTCTGATGAACTTTCAGCCTAGTTGATGTTGTGAAGCATTTTACACAATTGGAGCAGGAGTAAGGCTTCTCTCCTGTGTGTGATCTCTGATGAACTCTTAGCTCATTTGATGTTGTGAAGCATTTTACACAATTAGAGCAGGAGTAAGGCTTCTCTCCTGTGTGTGTTCTCTGATGAACTTTTAGCCCAGTTGATGTTCTGAAGCATTTTACACAATTGGAGCAGGAGTAAGGCTTCTCTCCTGTGTGTGTTCTCTGATGAACTTTTAGCTCAGTTGATGGTGTGAAGCATTTTATACACTCAGAGCAGGAGTAAGCCTTCTCTCCTGTATGTATACGTTCATGTGTTTTTAAGTGGCCCAGTCGAGAGAAACTCTTTCCACAGTCAGAGCAGGAGTAAGGCTTCTCTCCTGTGTGTATAAGTTCATGTTGTTTTAAGTGGCCCAGTTGAGAGAAACTCGCCCCACAGTCAGAGCAGAAGTAAGGCTTCTCTCCTTTATGTTTACCTTGGTGTCTTTTTAAGGTGCCCATTTGAGAGAAACTCTTTCCACAGTCAGAGCAGGAGTAAGGCTTCTCTCCTGTGTGTGTTCTCTGATGAACTTTTAGCCTATTTGATGTTGTAAAGCATTTTACACAATCAGAGCAGGAGTAAGGCTTCTCTCCTGTGTGTGATCTCTGATGAACTCTTAGCTCAGTTGATGTTGTGAAGCATTTTACACAATTAGAGCAGGAGTAAGGCTTCTCTCCTGTATGTATATGTTCATGTGTTTTTAAGTCGCCCAGTCGAGAGAAACTCTTTCCACAGTCAGAGCAGGAGTAAGACTTCTCTCCTGTGTGCACTCTCTGATTAACTGTCAGAGCCTTTGATGTTGTGAAATTCTGAGATTTCTCTCCTGTGTGTATTTTTAGGTGTATTTTTAACTTTGATAAAATGGAGAAACTCTCCTCACAATGTGGGCAGTGGTGAGGCCTCTTAGCTCTGTGATCTTCCTGCTGTTGCTCGCTGGATGTAGAGAATGTCTCAACATGGTCTCCTGTGTGAACAACAACAGAAGAACCAGTCAGTTGGTATGATATACATGTCAATCAAATGTATTTTATGAAGCCCTTTTTACATCAGAAGTTGTCACAAAGTGCTTTACAGAAACCCACCCTAAATCCCCAAAGAGCAAGCAATGCAGATGTAGAAGCCATATCATCCTCCACTCACTATCACAAGGGTTAGTGTCATCCTCCACTCACTATCACAAGGGTATGAAACAGTTCTACTGCAACTTTTCATGCACAGTGAGAAGTTGGAATGAATAACACAAACTTAGTTAGATAGAACCTGCTCTTACCATGAGAAACAGATTTCCCAACCTTCTCCTCCTCTTCTTCATCTTTAATGTTGACATTCAGCTCCAGTGTTTGACTGCAGTCTTCCAGCTTCACTGATGCCATCTCTGGATCCTGCAGTGCATACTGGGCACCACTGTCACAATCAGGACCCAGTGACTGTAGGTTTGGACTCAGTGTGGAAGGAGAGAGGCAGGCTGGGTTTGTCCTCACTGTTGATGTTACCGGCCTCAGATTTAATTCTAGTGGTCCTGTAGTAACAATGAGAAACAGACACAAAAAGTCATTGTCCTGACAGTTCTGGCACTTTCTTTAGTCTCTAAAAATATTTTATATTTCTTCTTGTTAAATTATCTAATTCAGTGCTTGACTTGGACTGAAATAGGTGCCGGTACTCATTTTGGGTGCCGCTACTGTTTATATTTAGGTGCAGGAGCTCCACAATACTGTTGAGCTAACATTCTATAAGAGGAACAGGAGCTCAAGCACTAGATATTTGAGGTGCCGGTACTTAACCTATAGTAGATATTCCCAAATTCACATACAGTACCAGTCAAAAGTTTTAGAACACCTACTCATTCCAGGGGTTCTATATTTCTACTATTTTCTACATTGTATAATAATAGTGAAAACATCACAACTATGAAATAACATATGGAATCATGTAGTAACCAACAAAGTGTTAAACAAATCAATATATATATATTATATTTGAGATTCTTTAAAGTAAGCAACCTTTGCCTTGATGACAGCTTTGCACACTCTTGGCATTATCTCTACCAACTTCATGAGGTATTCACCTGGAATACATTTCAATTAACAGGTGTGCCTTGTTAAAAGTTCATTTGTGGAATTTCTTAATGCGCTTGAGCCAATCAGTTGAGTAGTGACATGGTAGGGGTGGTATACAGAAGATATGCCTA
>NW_028160499.1:265000-391799 GCF_964263955.1 Coregonus lavaretus | reverse complement strand
GGTTTGTTTTCTGTTGGAAAGTAGACTGGTCTCAGGGGGTAGACTGGTCTCAGGGGGTAGACTGGTCTCAGGTCCCAGGGGGTAGACTGGTCTCAGGGGGTAGACTGGTCTCAGGGGGTAGACTGGTCTCAGGGGGTAGACTGGTCCCAGGGGGTAGACTGGTCTCAGGGGGTAGACTGGTCTCAGGGGGTAGACTGGTCTCAGGGGGTAGACTGGTCCCAGGGGTAGACTGGTCCCAGGGGGTAGACTGGTCCCAGGGGGTAGACTGGTCTCAGGGGGTAGACTGGTCTCAGGGGGTAGACTGGTCCTCTCAGGGGGTAGACTGGTCTCAGGGGGTAGACTGGTCTCAGTCCGGGGTAGACTGGTCCCAGGGGGTAGACTGGTCCCAGGTCTCAGGGGGTAGACTGGTCCCAGGGGGTAGACTGGTCTCAGGGGGTAGACTGGTCCCAGGGGGTAGACTGGTCTCAGGGGGTAGGCCTGGGTCCAGGTCTCAGGGGGTAGACTGGTCTCAGGGGGTAGACTGGTCCCAGGGGGTAGACTGTCCAGGGGGGTGCAGGTCTCAGGGGGTAGACTGGTCCCAGGGGGTAGACTGGTCTCAGGGGGTAGACTGGTCCCAGGGGGTAGACTGGTCTCAGGGGGTAGACTGGTCCCAGGGGGTAGACTGGTCTCAGGGGGTAGACTGGTCCCAGGGGGTAGACTGGTCTCAGGGGGTAGACTGGTCCCAGGGGGTAGACTGGTCCCAGGGGGTAGACTGGTCTCAGGGGGTAGACTGGTCCCAGGGGGTAGACTGGTCTCAGGGGGTAGACTGGTCCCAGGGGGTAGACTGGTCTCAGGGGGTAGACTGGTCCCAGGAGACGGCCCAGGGGTAGACTGGTCTCAGGGGAGTAGACTGCCCAGGTCTCAGGGGGTAGACTGGTCCCAGGGGGTAGACTGGTCTCAGGGGGTAGACTGGTCTCAGGGGGTAGACTGGTCCAGGGGGTAGACTGGTCCCAGGGGGTAGACTGGTCTCAGGGGGTAGACTGGTCTCAGGGGGTAGACTGGTCCCAGGGGGTAGACTGGTCTCAGGGGGTAGACTGGTCCCAGGGGGTAGACTGGTCTCAGGGGGTAGACTGGTCTCAGGGGGTAGACTGGTCTCAGGGGGTAGACTGGTCTCAGGGTAGACGGTCCCAGGGGGTAGACTGGTCTCAGGGGGTAGACTGGTCCCAGGGGGTAGACTGGTCCCAGGGGGTAGACTGGTCTCAGGGGGTAGACTGGTCTCAGGGGGTAGACTGGTCTCAGGGGGTAGACTGGTCTCAGGGGGTAGACTGGTCCCAGGGGGTAGACTGGTCTCAGGGGGTAGACTGGTCCCAGGGGGTAGACTGGTCTCAGGTCTGTAGACTGCTCAGGGGGTAGACTGGTCCCAGGGGGTAGACTGGTCTCAGGGGGTAGACTGGTCCCAGGGGGTAGACTGGTCCCAGGGGGTAGACTGGTCCCAGGGGGTAGACTGGTCTCAGGGGGTAGACTGGTCCCAGGGGGTAGACTGGTCTCAGGGTAGACTGGTCTCAGGGGGTAGACTGGTCCCAGGGGGTAGACTGGTCCCAGGGGGTAGACTGGTCTCAGGTCTCAGGGGGTAGACTGGTCTCAGGTCTCAGGGGGTAGACTGGTCCCAGGGGGTAGACTGGTCTCAGGGGGTAGACTGGTCTCAGGGGGTAGACTGGTCTCAGGGGGTAGACTGGTCCCAGGTCTCAGGGGGTAGACTGGTCCCAGGGGGTAGACTGGTCCCAGGTCTCAGGGGGTAGACTGGTCCCAGGGGGTAGACTGGTCTCAGGGGGTAGACTGTGGTCCCAGGGGGTAGACTGGTCTCAGGGGGTAGACTGGTCCCAGGGGGTAGACTGGTCTCAGGGGGTAGACTGGTCCCAGGGGGTAGACTGGTCTCAGGGGGTAGACTGGTCTCAGGGGGTAGACTGGTCTCAGGGGGTAGACTGGTCCCAGGGGGTAGACTGGTCTCAGGGGGTAGACTGGTCTCAGGGGGTAGACTGGTCTCAGGGGGTAGACTGGTCTCGGGGGGTAGACTGGTCTCGGGGGGTAGACTGGTCTCAGGGGGTAGACTGGTCCCAGGGGGTAGACTGGTCCCAGGGGGTAGACTGGTCTCAGGGGGTAGACTGGTCTCAGGGGGTAGACTGGTCTCAGGGGGTAGACTGTGCTACAGGTTGGAAATACAGAACCGGTTGTAAATAAACGTAATTATAAGATGGCTGTTTAGATGGCTGTATTGAAGGTTGCTTACTTGGCTTTATAGAGGGCTTTATAGAGGGCTTTTTAGATGGCTGTATTGAAGGTTGCTTACTTGGCTTTATAGAGGGCTTTATAGAGGGCTTTTTAGATGGCTGTATATAAGGTTGCTTACTTGGCTTTATAGAGGGCTTTTTAGATGGCTGTATAGAAGGTTGCTTACTTGGCTTTATAGATGGCTGTTTAGATGGCTGTATTGAAGGTTGCTTACTTGGCTTTATAGAGGGCTTTATAGAGGGCTTTTTAGATGGCTGTATAGAAGGTTGCTTACTTGGCTTTATAGAGGGCTTTTTAGATGGCTGTGTAGAAGGTTGCTTACTTGGCTTTATAGAGGGCTTTATATATGGCTGTTTAGATGGCTGTATTGAAGGTTGCTTACTTGGCTTTATAGAGGGCTTTATAGAGGGCTTTTTAGATGGCTGTATATAAGGTTGCTTACTTGGCTTTATAGAGGGCTTTTTAGATGGCTGTATAGAAGGTTGCTTACTTGGCTTTATAGAGGGCTTTATAGATGGCTGTTTAGATGGCTGTATTGAAGGTTGCTTACTTGGCTTTATAGAGGGCTTTATAGATGGCTGTTTAGATGGCTGTATTGAAGGTTACTTACTTGGCTTTATAGAGGGCTTTATAGAGGGCTTTTTAGATGGCTGTATATAAGGTTGCTTACTTGGCTTTATAGAGGGCTTTTTAGATGGCTGTATAGAAGGTTGCTTACTTGGCTTTATAGAGGGCTTTATAGATGGCTGTTTAGATGGCTGTATTGAAGGTTGCTTACTTGGCTTTATAGAGGGCTTTATAGAGGGCTTTTTAGATGGCTGTATAGAAGGTTGCTTACTTGGCTTTATAGAGGGCTTTTTAGATGGCTGTGTAGAAGGTTGCTTACTTGGCTTTATAGAGGGCTTTATAGATGGCTGTTTAGATGGCTGTATTGAAGGTTGCTTACTTGGCTTTATAGAGGGCTTTATAGAGGGCTTTTTAGATGGCTGTATATAAGGTTGCTTACTTGGCTTTATAGAGGGCTTTTTAGATGGCTGTATAGAAGGTTGCTTACTTGGCTTTATAGAGGGCTTTATAGATGGCTGTTTAGATGGCTGTATTGAAGGTTGCTTACTTGGCTTTATAGAGGGCTTTATAGAGGGCTTTTTAGATGGCTGTATAGAAGGTTGCTTACTTGGCTTTATAGAGGGCTTTTTAGATGGCTGTGTAGAAGGTTGCTTACTTGGCTTTATAGAGGGCTTTATAGATGGCTGTTTAGATGGCTGTATTGAAGGTTGCTTACTTGGCTTTATAGAGGGCTTTATAGAGGGCTTTTTAGATGGCTGTATATAAGGTTGCTTACTTGGCTTTATAGAGGGCTTTTTAGATGGCTGTATAGAAGGTTGCTTACTTGGCTTTATAGAGGGCTTTATAGATGGCTGTTTAGATGGCTGTATTGAAGGTTGCTTACTTGGCTTTATAGAGGGCTTTATAGAGGGCTTTTTAGATGGCTGTATAGAAGGTTGCTTACTTGGCTTTATAGAGGGCTTTTTAGATGGCTGTGTAGATGGCTGTATAGAAGGTTGCTTACTTGGCTTTTTAGATGGCTTTTTAGATGGCTGTATAGAAGGTTGCTTACTTGGCTTTATAGAGGGCTTTTTAGATGGCTGTATATAAGGTTGCTTACTTGGCTTTATAGAGGGCTTTATAGAGGGCTTTTTAGATGGCTGTATAGAAGGTTGCTTACTTGGCTTTATAGAGGGCTTTATAGATGGCTGTTTAGATGGCTGTATTGAAGGTTGCTTACTTGGCTTTATAGAGGGCTTTATAGAGGGCTTTTTAGATGGCTGTATAGAAGGTTGCTTACTTGGCTTTATAGAGGGCTTTTTAGATGGCTGTGTAGATGGCTGTATAGAAGGTTGCTTACTTGGCTTTATAGAGGGCTTTTTAGATGGCTTTTTAGATGGCTGTATAGAAGGTTGCTTACTTGGCTTTATAGAGGGCTTTATAGGGGGCTTTTTAGATGGCTGTATAGAAGGTTGCTTACTTGGCTTTATAGAGGGCTTTTTAGATGGCTGTGTAGATGGCTGTATAGAAGGTTGCTTACTTGGCTTTATAGAGGGCTTTTTAGATGGCTTTTTAGATGGCTGTATAGAAGGTTGCTTACTTGGCTTTATAGAGGGCTTTTTAGATGGCTGTATAGAAGGTTGCTTATTTGGCTTTATAGAGGGCTTTTTAGATGGCTGTATAGAATGTTGCTTACTTGGCTTTATAGAGGGCTTTTTAGATAGCTGTGTAGATGGCTGTATAGAAGGTTGCTTACTTGGCTTTATAGAGGGCTTTATAGAGGGCTTTTTAGATGGCTGTATAGAAGGTTGCTTACTTGGCTTTATAGAGGGCTTTATAGATGGCTGTTTAGATGGCTGTATTGAAGGTTGCTTACTTGGCTTTATAGAGGGCTTTATAGAGGGCTTTTTAGATGGCTGTATAGAAGGTTGCTTACTTGGCTTTATAGAGGGCTTTTTAGATGGCTGTGTAGATGGCTGTATAGAAGGTTGCTTACTTGGCTTTATAGAGGGCTTTTTAGATGGCTTTTTAGATGGCTGTATAGAAGGTTGCTTACTTGGCTTTATAGAGGGCTTTATAGGGGGCTTTTTAGATGGCTGTATAGAAGGTTGCTTACTTGGCTTTATAGAGGGCTTTATAGATGGCTGTTTAGATGGCTGTATTGAAGGTTGCTTACTTGGCTTTATAGAGGGCTTTATAGAGGGCTTTTTAGATGGCTGTATAGAAGGTTGCTTACTTGGCTTTATAGAGGGCTTTTTAGATGGCTGTGTAGATGGCTGTATAGAAGGTTGCTTACTTGGCTTTATAGAGGGCTTTTTAGATGGCTTTTTAGATGGCTGTATAGAAGGTTGCTTACTTGGCTTTATAGAGGGCTTTATAGGGGGCTTTTTAGATGGCTGTATAGAAGGTTGCTTACTTGGCTTTATAGAGGGCTTTTTAGATGGCTGTGTAGATGGCTGTATAGAAGGTTGCTTACTTGGCTTTATAGAGGGCTTTTTAGATGGCTTTTTAGATGGCTGTATAGAAGGTTGCTTACTTGGCTTTATAGAGGGCTTTTTAGATGGCTGTATAGAAGGTTGCTTACTTGGCTTTATAGAGGGCTTTTTAGATGGCTGTATAGAATGTTGCTTACTTGGCTTTATAGAGGGCTTTTTAGATAGCTGTGTAGATGGCTGTATAGAAGGTTGCTTACTTGGCTTTATAGAGGGCTTTATAGAGGGCTTTTTAGATGGCTGTATAGAAGGTTGCTTACTTGGCTTTATAGAGGGCTTTATAGATGGCTGTTTAGATGGCTGTATTGAAGGTTGCTTACTTGGCTTTATAGAGGGCTTTATAGAGGGCTTTTTAGATGGCTGTATAGAAGGTTGCTTACTTGGCTTTATAGAGGGCTTTTTAGATGGCTGTGTAGATGGCTGTATAGAAGGTTGCTTACTTGGCTTTATAGAGGGCTTTTTAGATGGCTTTTTAGATGGCTGTATAGAAGGTTGCTTACTTGGCTTTATAGAGGGCTTTATAGGGGGCTTTTTAGATGGCTGTATAGAAGGTTGCTTACTTGGCTTTATAGAGGGCTTTTTAGATGGCTGTGTAGATGGCTGTATAGAATGTTGCTTACTTGGCTTTATAGAGGGCTTTTTAGATGGCTTTTTAGATGGCTGTATAGAAGGTTGCTTACTTGGCTTTATAGAGGGCTTTTTAGATGGCTGTATAGAAGGTTGCTTACTTGGCTTTATAGAGGGCTTTTTAGATGGCTGTATAGAAGGTTGCTTACTTGGCTTTATAGAGGGCTTTTTAGATAGCTGTGTAGATGGCTGTATAGAAGGTTGCTTACTTGGCTTTATAGAGGGCTTTTTAGATGGCTTTATAGAGGGCTGTATAGAAGGTTGCTTACTTGGCTTTATAGAGGGCTTTTTAGATGGCTGTATAGAAGGTTGCTTACTTGGCTTTATAGAGGGCTTTTTAGATAGCTGTGTAGATGGCTGTATAGAAGGTTGCTTACTTGGCTTTATAGAGGGCTTTTTAGATGGCTTTATAGAGGGCTGTATAGAAGGTTGCTTACTTGGCTTTATAGAGGGCTTTTTAGATGGCTGTATAGAAGGTTGCTTACTTGGCTTTTTAGATGGCTTTATAAAGGGCTGTTTAGAAGGTTGCTTACTTGGCTTTATAGAGGGCTTTTTAGATGGCTGTTTATAAGGTTGCTTACTTGGCTTTATAGAGGGCTTTATAGGGGGCTTTTTAGATGGCTGTATAGAAGGTTGCTTACTTGGCTTTATAGAGGGCTTTATAGAGGGCTTTTTAGATGGCTGTTTAGAAGGTTGCTTACTTGGCTTTATAGAGGGCTTTATAGGGGGCTTTTTAGATGGCTGTATAGAAGGTTGCTTACTTGGCTTTATAGAGGGCTTTTTAGATGGCTGTGTAGATGGCTGTATAGAAGGTTGCTTACTTGGCTTTATAGAGGGCTTTTTAGATGGCTTTATAGAGGGCTGTATAGAAGGTTGCTTACTTGGCTTTATAGAGGGCTTTTTAGATGGCTGTATAGAAGGTTGCTTACTTGGCTTTATAGAGGGCTTTTTAGATAGCTGTGTAGATGGCTGTATAGAAGGTTGCTTACTTGGCTTTATAGAGGGCTTTTTAGATGGCTTTATAGAGGGCTGTATAGAAGGTTGCTTACTTGGCTTTATAGAGGGCTTTTTAGATGGCTGTATAGAAGGTTGCTTACTTGGCTTTATAGAGGGCTTTTTAGATGGCTTTATAAAGGGCTGTTTAGAAGGTTGCTTACTTGGCTTTATAGAGGGCTTTTTAGATGGCTGTTTATAAGGTTGCTTACTTGGCTTTATAGAGGGCTTTATAGGGGGCTTTTTAGATGGCTGTATAGAAGGTTGCTTACTTGGCTTTATAGAGGGCTTTATAGAGGGCTTTTTAGATGGCTGTTTAGAAGGTTGCTTACTTGGCTTTATAGAGGGCTTTATAGGGGGCTTTTCAGATGGCTGTATAGAAGGTTGCTTACTTGGCTTTATAGAGGGCTTTTTAGATGGCTGTGTAGATGGCTGTATAGAAGGTTGCTTACTTGGCTTTATAGAGGGCTTTTTAGATGGCTTTTTAGATGGCTGTATAGAAGGTTGCTTACTTGGCTTTATAGAGGGCTTTTTACATGGCTGTATAGAAGGTTGCTTACTTGGCTTTATAGAGGGCTTTTTAGATGGCTGTATAGATGGCTGTATTGAAGGTTGCTTACTTGGCTTTATAGAGGGCTTTATAGAGGGCTTTATAGATAGCTGTTTAGATGGCTGTATTGAAGGTTGCTTACTTGGCTTTATAGAGGGCTTTTTAGATGGCTGTATAGATGGCTGTATTGAAGGTTGCTTACTTGGCTTTATAGATAGCTGTTTAGATGGCTGTCTCCCTGCTTTGTCAACAACTCTCCCATCACAGCAATAACTGTGGTCCTCTGTAGCTCAGCTGGTAGAGCACGGCGCTTGTAACGCCAAGGTAGTGGGTTCGATCCCCGGGACTCATGGTCAGGACCAGCTCTCTGTGTCTCCCTGTGGTGTTCACACCTGTCTGTCTGTCTGTCTGTCTGTCTGTCTGTCTGTAGGGCACGTCAGGACCAGCTCTCTGTGTCTCCCTGTGGTGTTCACACCTGTCTGTCTGTCTGTCTGTAGGGCACGTCAGGACCAGCTCTCTGTGTCTCCCTGTGGTGTTCACACCTGTCTGTCTGTCTGTCTGTAGGGCACGTCAGGACCAGACCCTACCACAGTCTACCTGGACATGAGAGCTCTGAGACATGAAAGGTATGATTCCACTGACCTCACCATACCCCACTTTATTATATAGGTCTTAATGTCCAGGTCTTTAGTATAGAGGTCTTTATGTCCAGGTCTTTATTATATAGGTCTTTATTATAGAGGTCTTTATTATAGAGGTCTTAATGTCCAGGTCTTTATTATAGAGGTCTTTATGTCCAGGTCTTTATTATAGATGTCTTAATGTCCAGTTCTTAATTATATAGGTCTTTATTATAGATGTCTTAATGTCCAGGTCTTAATTATATAGGTCTTTATCATATAGGTCTTTATATCCAGGTCTTTATTATAGATGTCTTTATGTCCAGGTCTTTATTATAGAGGTCTTTATTATAGATGTCTTAATGTCCAGGTCTTAATTATATATGTCTTTATCATATAGGTCTTTATATCCAGGTCTTTATTATAGATGTCTTTATATCCAGGTCTTTATTATAGATGTCTTTATGTCCAGGTCTTTATTATAGAGGTCTTTATTATAGAGGTCTTTATTATACAGGTCTTTATTATACAGGTCTTTATTATAGAGGTCTTTATTATAGAGGTCTTTATGTCCAGGAAATATATATACAGTGTGTGCAAATGTAGCAAGTTATGGAGGTAAGGCAATAAATAGGCCATAGTGCAAAATAATTACAATTTAGTATTAACACTGGAATGATAGATGTGCAAGAGATGATGTGCAGATAGAGATACTGGGGTGCAAATGAGCAAAATAAATAACAATATAGGGATGAGGTAGTTGGGTGGGCTAATTACAGATGGGCTGTGTACAGGTGCAGTGATCGGTAAGGTGCTCTGACAACTGATGCTTAAAGTTAGTGAAGGAGATAAGTGTCTCCAGCTTCAGAGATTTTTGCAATTTGTTCCAGTCATTGGCAGCAGAGAACTGGAAGGAATGGCGGCCAAAGGAGGTGTTGGCTTTGGGGATGACCAGTGAGATATACCTGCTGGAGCGCATACTACGGGTGGGTGTTGCTATGGTGACCAATGAGCTAAGATAAGGCGGGGATTTTCCTAGCAGTGATTTATAGATGGCCTGGAGCCAGTGGGTTTGGCGACAAATATGTAGTGAGGACCAGCCAACAAGAGCGTACAGGTCACAGTGGTGGGTAGTATATGGGGCTTTGGAGACAAAACGGATGGCACTGTGATAGACTACATCTAATTTGCTGAGTAGAGTGTTGGAGGCTATTTTGTAAATGACATCGCCGAAGTCAAGGATCGGTAGGATAGTCAGTTTTACGAGGGCATGTTTGGCAGCATGAGTGAAGGAGGCTTTGTTGCGAAATAGGAAACCGATTCTAGATTTAACTTTGGATTGGAGATTCTTAATGTGAGTCTGGAAGGAGAGTTTACAGTCTAACCAGACACCTAGGTATTTGTAGTTGTCCACATACTCTAGGTCAGACCCGTCGAGAGTAGTGATTCTAGTCGGGTGGGCGGGTGCCAGCAGCGTTCGATTGAAGAGCATGCATTTAGTTTTACTAGTGTTTAAGAGCAGTTGGAGGCTACTGAAGGAGTATTGTATGGCATTGAAGCTCGTTTGGAGGTTTGTTAACACAGTGTCCAATGAAGGGCCAGATGTATACAAAATGGTATCGTCTGCGTAGAGGTGGATCTGAGAGTCACCAGCAGCAAGAGCGACATCATTGATATACACAGAGAAAAGAATCAGCCCAAGAATTGAACCCTGTGGCACCCCCATAGAGACTGCCAATAGTCCAGACAACAGGCCCTCCGATTTGACACATTGAACTCTATCTGAGAAGTAGTAGGTGAACCAGGCGAGGCAGTCATTTGAGAAACCAAGGCTATTTAGTCTGCCAATAAGAATGCGGTGGTTGACAGAGTCGAAAGCCTTGGCCAGGTCGATGAAGACTGCATGGGCAAGTTGCAGCGGAGGGTGCAGAGCTGGTGGCCGGGGTAGTGGTAGCCAGGTGGAAAGCATGGCCAGCCGTAGCAAAATGCTTGTTGAAATTCTTGATTATTGTAGATTTATCGGTGGTGATAGTGTTTCCTAGCCTCAGTGCAGTGGGCAGCTGGGAGGAAGGGCTCTTATTCTTCATGGACTTTACAGTGTCCGAAAACTTTTTGGAGTTAGTGTTACAGGATTTCTGTTTGAAAAAGTTAGCCTTTGCTTTCCTAACTGCTTGTGTATATTGGTTCCTAACTTCCCTAAAAAGTTGCATATCGTGGGGGCTATTTGATGCTAATGCAGTACGCCACAGGATGTTTTTGTGCTGGTCAAGGGCAGTCAAGTCTGAGGAGAACCAGGGGCTATATCTGTTCTTAGTTCTGTATTTTTTGAATGGGGCATGCTTATTTAAGATTGAGAGGAAATTACTTTTAAAGAACAACCAGGCATCCTCTACTGACGGAATGATATATATATCCAACCAGGATACCTGGGCCAGGTCAATTAGGAAGGCCTGCTCGCTAAAGTGTTTTAGGGAGCGTTTGACAGTGATGAGGGGTGGTCGTTTGACCGCGGACCCATTACGGACGCAGGCAATAAGGCAGTGATCGCTGAGATCCTGGTTGAAGACCTCGGAGGTGTATTTAGAGGGTAAGTTAGTCAGGATGATATCTATGAGGGTGCCCATGTTTATGGATTTAGGGTTGTACCTGGTAGGTTCGTTGATAATTTGTGTGAGATTGAGGGCATCTAGTTTGGATTGTAGGATGGCCGGGGTGTTAAGCATATCCCAATTTAGGTCACCAAGCAGTACGAACTCTGAGGATAGATGGGGGCAATCAATTCACATATGGTGTCCAGGGCACAGCTGGGGGCTGAGGGGGGTCTGTAGCAAGCGGCAACAGTGAGAGACTTATTTCTGGAAAGGTGGATTTTTAGAAGTAGAAGCTCAAACTGTTTGGGCACAGACCTAGATAGTATGATAGAGCTCTGCAGGCTATCTCTACAGTAGATTGCAACTCCACCCCCTTTGGCAGTTCTATCTAGACGGAAAATGTTGTAGTTGAGGATGGAAATTTCAGAATTTTTGGTGGCCTTCCTGAGCCAGGATTCAGACACTGCTAGAACATCAGGGTTGGCGGAGTGTGCTAACGCAGTGAATAACTCAAACTTAGGAAGGAGGCTTCTGATATTTACGTGCAGAAAACCAAGGCTCTTACGGTTACAGAAGTCAACAAATGATAGCGCCTGGGGAGTAGGAGTGATACTGAGGGCTGCAGGGCCTGGGTTAGCCTCTACATCACCAGAGGAACAGAGGAGGACTAGAATAAGGATACGACTAAAGGCTTTAAGAACTGGTCTTCTAGTGCGTTGGGTACAGAGAGTAAAGGGGGCAGATTTCCGGGCGTTGTAGAAAAGATTCAGGGCATTATGTACAGAAAAGGATATGGAAGGATATGAGTAAAGTGGAGGTAAACCTAAGCGTTGGGTAACAATGAAAGAGATAGCATCGCTGGAGGCATCAATTGAGTCGGTCTCCGCGTGTATGGGGGGTGGAACAAAGGAACTATTTGAGGCAGTTTGAGAGGGACTTGGGGTTCTACAGTGAAATTGTATAATAAGAACTAACCCAAACAGCAATAGGCAAGGCATATTGACATGGGAGAGAGGCATAAAGCAGTCACAGGTGTTATTAGAGAGAGCTAAGACAACAACTGGTAATAGCGATAAAGTTTGGGCTGAGGCTAAACAGAATAAACAGGACAGGGTACCGTGTAAAGGAACAGTCCAGCAGGCATCAGCTGTGCAGCTGAGTGATCATAAGGTCCAGTGAACAGCAATATGAGAGTCCGAGAGCAGTTCAAATTGGTGCTTCAGCACAGCGAGCAGGAAGCACAGTTGTAGTTTGCTTAAGGTTCTTGATAAAAGTTATAAAGAAATAATAGAATCCTTTCCACGTTGGGTGAGGCGGGTTGCAGGAAAGTATATTTAGGTAAAGAATGAAAAGTAAAATTGAGAAATATATACAAAATAGACAAAAAACAAGAAACTGGCTATTTACACTAGGACACAGAAAAAAACCACGACCGCACTGCTACGCCATCTTGGAAAGGTCCAGGTCTTTATTATACAGGTCTTTATTATACAGGTCTTTATTATATAGGTCTTTATTATAGAGGTCTTTATTATATAGGTCTTAATGTCCAGGTCTTTATTATACAGGTCTTAATTATATAGGTCTTAATGTCCAGGTCTTTATTATAGAGGTCTTTATTATAGAGGTCTTTATGTCCAGGTCTTTATTATAGAGGTCTTAATTATATAGGTCTTAATGTCCAGGTCTTTATTATAGAGGTCTTTATTATAGAGGTCTTTATGTCCAGGTCTTTATTATAGAGGTCTTAATTATATAGGTCTTAATGTCCAGGTCTTTATTATACAGGTCTTAATTATATAGGTCTTAATGTCCAGGTCTTTATTATAGAGGTCTTTATTATAGAGGTCTTTATGTCCAGGTCTTTATTATAGAGGTCTTAATTATATAGGTCTTAATGTCCAGGTCTTTATTATAGAGGTCTTAATGTCCAGGTCTTTATTATAGAGGTCTTTATGTCCAGGTCTTTATTATAGAGGTCTTAATTATATAGGTCTTAATGTCCAGGTCTTTATTATAGAGGTCTTAATGTCCAGGTCTTTATTATAGAGGTCTTTATGTCCAGGTCTTTATTATAGAGGTCTTAATTATATAGGTCTTTATGTCCAGGTCTTTATTATAGAGGTCTTTATGTCCAGGTCTTTATTATATAGGTCTTTATGTCCAGGTCTTTATGTCCAGGTCTTTATTATAGAGGTCTTAATGTCCAGGTCTTTATTATAGAGGTCTTTATGTCCAGGTCTTTATTATAGAGGTCTTTATGTCCAGGTCTTTATTATAGATGTCTTAATTATATAGGTCTTAATGTCCAGGTCTTTATTATAGAGGTCTTAATGTCCAGGTCTTTATTATAGAGGTCTTTATGTCCAGGTCTTTATTATAGAGGTCTTAATTATATAGGTCTTTATGTCCAGGTCTTTATTATAGAGGTCTTTATGTCCAGGTCTTTATTATATAGGTCTTTATGTCCAGGTCTTTATGTCCAGGTCTTTATTATAGAGGTATTTATGTCCAGGTCTTTATGTCCAGGTCTTTATTATACAGGTCTTTATGTCCAGGTCTTTACAGTGGGGGAAAAAAGTATTTAGTCAGCCACCAATTGTGCAAGTTCTCCCACTTAAAAAGTTGAGAGAGGCCTGTCATTTTCATCATAGGTACACGTCAACTATGACAGACAAAATGAGAAAAAAAATTTTTTGGGGATTTTTTATGAATTTATTTGCAAATTATGGTGGAAAATAAGTATTTGGTCAATAACAAAAGTTTCTCAATACTTTGTTATATACCCTTTGTTGGCAATGACACAGGTCAAACGTTTTCTGTAAGTCTTCACAAGGTTTTCACACACTGTTGCTGGTATTTTGGCATTTCCTCCATGCAGATCTCCTCTAGAGCAGTGATGTTTTGGGGCTGTCGCTGGGCAACACAGACTTTCAACTCCCTCCAAAGATTTTCTATGGGGTTGAGATCTGGAGACTGGCTAGGCCACTCCAGGACCTTGAAATGCTTCTTACGAAGCCACTCCTTCGTTGCCCGGGCGGTGTGTTTGGGATCATTGTCATGCTGAAAGACCTAGCCACGTTTCATCTTCAATGCCCTTGCTGATGGAAGGAGGTTTTCACTCAAAATCTCACGATACATGGCCCCATTCATTATTTCCTTTACACGGATCAGTCGTCCTGGTCCCTTTGCAGAAAAACTGCCCCAAAGCATGATGTTTCCACCCCCATGCTTCACAGTAGGTATGGTGTTCTTTGGATGCAACTCAGCATTCTTTGTCCTCCAAACACGACGAGTTGTGTTTTTACCAAAAAGTTATATTTTGGTTTCATCTGACCATATGACATTCTCCCAATCCTCTTCTGGATCATCCAAATGCACTCTAGCAAACTTCAGATGGGCCTGGACATGTACTGGCTTAAGCAGGGGGACACGTCTTGCACTGCAGGATTTGAGTCCCTGGCGGCGTAGTGTGTTACTGATGGTAGGCTTTGTTACTTTGGTCCCAGCTCTCTGCAGGTCATTCACTAGGTCCCCCCGTGTGGTTCTGGGATTTTTGCTCACCGTTCTTGTGATCATTTTGATCACACGGGGTAAGATCTTGCGTGGAGCCCCAGATCGAGGGAGATTATCAGTGGTCTTGTATGTCTTCCATTTCCTAATAATTGCTCCCACAGTTGATTTCTTCAAACCAAGCTGCTTACCTATTGCAGATTCAGTCTTCCCAGCCTGGTGCAGGTCTACAATTTTGTTTCTGGTGTCCTTTGACAGCTCTTTGGTCTTGGCCATAGTGGAGTTTGGAGTGTGACTGTTTGAGGTTGTGGACAGGTGTCTTTTATACTGATAACAAGTTCAAACAGGTGCCATTAATACAGGTAACGAGTGGAGGACAGAGGAGCCTCTTAAAGAAGAAGTTACAGGTCTGTGAGAGCCAGAAATCTTGCTTGTTTGTAGGTGACCAAATACTTATTTTCCACCATAATTTGCAAATAAATTCATAAAAAATCCTACAATGTGATTTTCTGGATTTTTTTTTCTCAATTTGTCTGTCATAGTTGACGTGTACCTATGATGAAAATTACAGGCCTCTCTCATCTTTTTAAGTGGGAGAACTTGCACAATTGGTGGCTGACTAAATACTTTTTCCCCCACTGTATGTCCAGGTCTTTATTATAGAGGTCTTAATGTCCAGGTCTTTATGTCCAGGTCTTTATTATAGAGGTCTTTATTATAGAGGTATTTATGTCCAGGAAGGCCTGCTATAAACCAGACCTGAATTCTAAAAGCTAACCAGTTGATTGACTAACCTTGTGGTGTGTAATTGTGTGTGTTATCACCAGGGTTCGTATGGTAGAGAAAGGATCTCCACACAGTCTGTCTCTGATGGAGTCTGGCAAGGTAAGACACCTACCTCTTAGATAGATTCTGATATTATACTGGACTGAAATATTTAGTGTCTGCACTGTGTTATCTGATTGTTGTGTTAACCAGATCATACCTGGTGTGAAGTTTAGGGTTACCTTATTAACAATGTGTTGTGTTAACCATATCTTACCTGAGGTTATGGTTAGGGTTACCATAGTAACAATGTGTTGTGTAAACCAGTTCCTACCTGGGGTGTAGGTTAAGGTTACCGTAGTAACAATATATTCTATTTACCAGATCCTACATAAAGTGAAGGTTAGGGTTTCCGTTGAAACAATTTGTTGTGTAAACCAGTTCCTACCTGGGGTTAAAGTTAGGGAACCTTATTAACAATGTGTTGTATTAACCAGATCCTACCTGGGGTGAAGGTTAGGGTTGCCGTAGTAACAATGTGTTGTATTAACCAGATCCTACCTGGGGTGAAGGTTAGGGTTGCCGTAGTAACAATGTGTTGTATTAACCAGATCCTACCTGGGGTGAAGGTTAGGGTTGCCGTAGTAACAATGTGTTGTATTAACCAGATCCTACCTGGGGTGAAGGTTAGGGAACCTTATTAACAATGTGTTGTATTAACCAGATCCTACCTGGGGTGAAGGTTAGGGAACCTTATTAACAATGTGTTGTGTTAACCAAATCCTACCTGGGGTTAAGGTTAGGGTTACCGTAGTAACAATGTGTTTTGTAAACCAGATCCTACCTGGGGTTAAAGTTAGGGTTACCGTAGTAACAATGTGTTGTGTTAACCAAATCCTACTTGGGGTGAAGGTTAGAGTTACCGTAGTAACAATGTGTTATGTTAAACAGATCCTACCTGGGTTGAAAATTAGGGTTACCGTAGTAACAATGTGATGTGTTAACCAGATTCTACCTTTTTTGAAGGTTAAGGTTATGGATACCAAACTAACAATGTGTTGTGTTAACCAAATCCTACTTGGGGTGAAGGTTAGAGTTACCGTAGTAACAATGTGTTATGTTAAACAGATCCTACCTGGGTTGAAAATTAGGGTTACCGTAGTAACAATGTGTTGTGTTAACCAGATCCTGCCTGGGATAAAGGTTAGGGTTACCGTAGTAACAATGTGTTGTGTTAACCAGATCCTGCCTGGGGTGAAGGTTGTTATCGCCAACACGGTGACCAAAGGACCTCTAGGAGACTGCCACCTGGGAGAGGTGAGACAATTACTACAGATCATATTAAATGGCTATATTTAACTCTATATGTCCTCTATGTGTCATACTATGAGGCAGATGACCATTACTATGGATGGCCCTGTTGGATTGCTATAGTATTTGCAGTTGAAGTCGGAAGTTTACATACACTTAGGTTGGAGTCATTAAAACTTGTTTTCAACCACTCCTCAAATTTCATGTTAACAAACTATAGTTTTGGTAAGTCGGTTAGGACATCTACTTTGTGCATGACACAAGTAATTTTTCCAACAATTGTTTACAGACAGATTATTTCACTTATAATTCACTGTATCACAATTCCAGTGGGTCAGAAGTTTACATACACTAAGTTGACTGTGCCTTTAAACAGCTTGGAAAATTCCAGAAAGTGATGTCATGGCTTTAGAAACTTCTGATAGGCTAATTGACATCATTTGAGTCACTTGGATGTGTACCTGTGGATGTATTTCAAGGCCTACCTTCAAACTCAGTGCCTCTTTGCTTGACATCATGGGAAAATCGAAAAAAAATGTAGACCTCCACAAGTCTGGTTCATCCTTGGGAGCAATTTCCAAACGCCTGAAGGTACCACGTTCATCTGTACAAACAATAGTACGCAAGTATAAACACCATGGGACCACGCAGCCGTCATACCGCTCAGAAAGGAGATGTGTTCCGTCTGCTAGAGATTAACGTTCTTTTGTGCGAAAAGTGCAAATCTATCCCAGAACAACAGCAAAGGACCTTGTGAAGATGCTGGGGGAAACAGGTACAAAAGTATCTATATCCACAGTAAAACAAGTCCTATATCGACATAACCTGAAAGGCCGCTCAGCAAGGAAGAAGCCACTGCTCCAAAACAGCCATAAAAAAGCCAGAGTACGGTTTGCAACTGCACATGGAGACAAAGATCATACTTTTTGGAGAAATGTCCTCTGGTCTGATGAAACAAAAATAGAACTGTTTGGCCATAATGACCATCGTTATGTTTGGAGGAAAAAGGGAGTACTTGCAAGCCGAACAACACCATCCCAACCGTGAAGCACGGGGGTGGCAGCATCATGCTGTGGGGGTGCTTTGCTGCAGGAGGGACTGGTGCACTTCACAAAATATATGGCATCATGAGGAAGGAAAATTATGTGGATATATTGAAGCAACATCTCAAGACATCAGTCAGGAAGTTAAAGCTTGGTCGCAAATGGGTCTTCCAAATGGACAATGACCCCAAGCATACACGAAACGTTTGACCCAAGTTAAACAATTTAAAGGCAATGCTACCAAATACTAATTGAGTGTATGTAAACTTCTGACCCACTGGGAATGTGATGAAATAAATAAAAGCTGAAATAAATAATTCTCTCTACTATTATTCTGACATTTCACATTCTTAAAATAAAGTGTTGATCCTAACTGACCTAAGACAGGGAATTTGTACTAGGATTAAATGTCAGGAATTGTGAAAAACTGAGTTTAAATGTATTTGGCTAAGGTGTATGTAAACTTCTGACTCCAACTGTATATACTGAACAGAAAATGTTACGCAACATGCAACAATTGCAAAGATTGTACTCAGTTACAGTTCAAATAAGGAAATCAGTCAATTGAAATAAATAAATTAGGTCCTAATATATGGATTTCATGTGACTGGGAATACAGATATTAATCTGTTGGTCAAAGATACCTTAAAAAAAGAAAAGAAAACCAGTCAGTATTTTCTGTGAACACCATTTGCCTCATGCAATGCGACACATCTCTTTTGCATTGAGTTGATCAGGCATACAGTGCCTTGCAAAAGTATTCATCACCCTTGGCGTTTGTAATTTAAATGGATTTTTATTTTTATTTCATGTAATGGACATACACAAAATAGTCCAAATTGGTGAAGTGAAATGAAAAAAATAAGTTTATAACGGTAAAGTGGTGCGTGCATATGTATTCACCCCCTTTGCTATGAAGCCCCTAAATAAGATCTGGTGCAACCAATTACCTTCAGAAGTCACATAATTTGTTAAATAAAGTCCACCTGTGCTCAATCTAAGTGTCACATGATCTGTCACATGACCTCAGTATATATACACCTGTTCTGAAAGGCCCCAGAGTCTGCAACACCACCAAGCAAGGGGCACCATGAAGACCAAGAAGCTCACAGTATATATACACCTGAGGGCACATGGGGCTCCTCAAGACTCCTTAAACATATGGAAGGATGGCTGCCGTTTTATGAAAAATGTCTCTAGCGCTCTCTCTTAATTCAAAATGTATGCACTCACTAACTGTAAGTCGCTCTGGATAAGAGCGTCTGCTAAATGACTCAAATGTAAAATGTAAATGTTTTATGGACTCTTAACCAAATGTGCTATTTTGTGTGTTTTTTTCTCATTATTTGTAACTTATTTTGTACATAATGTTGCTGCTACCGTCTCTTATGACCGAAAAGAGCTTCTGGACATCAGAACTGCGTTTACTCACCTTGAACTGGACTAATAAAAAATTTTTAATGAGTCGGACGAGAGGGATTTGCTCCAGACACCCGACAGGGCCCTCATCCCCGTCATTCGCAGTAGAAAGAAAAGGAGATATCGCGGAAGGAGATCGTGGTGCTTGGTAAGGAGCCGGCGACGAGTGGCTAATCTGCCTTTGCCATCGATACTATTGGCTAATTTACAATCGCTTGATAATAAAGTGGAAGAACTACAGGCAGGAATATCCTACCAACGGGACATTAAAAAACTGTAATATCTTAAGTTTCACCGAGTCGTGGCTGAACGAAGACATGAATAACATACAGCTGGCGGGTTTTACACTGTATCAGCAGGATTGAACAGCAGCCTCTGGTAAGACAAGGGGTGGCGGTCTATGTATATTTGTAAACAACAGCTGGTGCACGATATCTAAGGAAGTCTCAAGGTTTTGCTCGCCTGAGGCAGAGTATCTCATGATAAGCTGTAGACCACACTATTTACCAAGAGAGTTTTCATCTATATTCTTCGTATCTGTCTATTTAACAACACAAACCGATGCTGGCACTAAGACTGCACTCAATGAACTGTATAAGGCCATAAGCAAACAGGGAAACGCTCATCCAGAGGCGGCGCTCCTAGTTGCCGGGAACTTTAATGCAGGGAAACTTAAATCTGTTTTACCTCATTTCTACCAGCATGTTAAATGTGCAACCAGAGGGGAAAAAAACTCTAGACCACCTTTACTCCACACACAGAAACGCATACAAAGCTCTCCCTCGCCCTCCATTTGGCAAATCTGACCATAATTCTATCCTCCTGATTCCTGCTTACAAGCAAAAACTAAAGCAGTAATCAAATCAAATCAAAATGTATTCGCCACATGCGCCGAATACAACAGGTGTAGACATTACAGTGAAATGCTTAATTACAAGCCCTTAACCAACAATGCAGTTTTTAAAAAGAAAAATTTAAAAGAAAAAAGTGTTAATTAAAGAAAAATTGAAAATAAAAGCAAATAGCGAAAGAGCAGCAGGAAAATAAAATAACAGTAGGGAGGCTATATATACAGGGGGTACCGGTACAGAGTCAATGTGCGGGGGCACCGGCTAGTCGAGGTAATTGAGGTCATATGTACATGTGGGTAGAGTTAAAGTGACTATGCATAATTAGTAAACAGAGTAGCAGCAGCGTAAAAGAGGGGGATGGGGTGGGGTGGGGGACAATGCAAATAGTCTGGGTAGCCATAATTAGTTGTTCAGGAGTCTTATGGCTTGGGGGTAGAAGCTGTTGAGAAGCCTTTTGGACCTAGACATGGTGCTCCGGTACCGCTTGCCGTGCGGTAGCAGAGAGAACAGTCTATGACTAGGGTGGTTTGAGTCTTTGACAATTTTTAGGGCCTTCCTCTGACACCGCATGGTATAGAGATCCTGGATGGCAGGAAGCTTGGCCCCAGCACCAGTGACTCGGTCAATAAAAAAGTGGTCAGATGAAGCAGATGCTAAGCTACAGGACTGTTTTGCTAGCACAGACTGGAATATGTTCCGGGATTCTTCCGATGGCATTGAGGAGTACATCACATCAGTCACTGGCTTCATCAATAAGTGCATCAATGACATTGTCCCCACAGTGACTGAACGTACATGCCCCAACCAGAAGCAATGGATTACAGGCAACATCTGCATTGAGCTAAAGGGTAGAGCTGCCGCTTTCAAGGAGCGGGACTCTAACCCGGAAGCTTGTAAGAAATCCCGCTATGCCCTCCGACGAACCATCAAACAGGCAAAGCGTCAATACGGGACTAAGATCGAATCGTACTACACCGGCTCCGACGCTCGTCGGATGTGGCAGGGCTTGCAAACTATTACAGACTACAAAGGGAAGCACAGCCGCGAGCTGCCCAGTGACACGAGCCAACCAGACACACTAAATTACTTCTATGCTTGCTTCGAGGCAAGTAACACTGAAACATGCATGAGAGCATCAGCTGTTCCGGACGACTGTGTGATCACGCTCTCCGTAGCCGATGTGAGTAAGACCTTTAAACAGGTCAACATTCACAAGGCCGCAGGGCCAGATGGATTACCAGGACGTGTACTCCGAGCATGCGCTGACCAACTGGCAAGTGTCTTCACTGACATTTTCAACCTCTCCCTGTCTGAGTCTGTAATACCAAGATGTTTCAAGCAGACCACCATAGTCCCTGTGTCCAAGAACACTAAGGTAACCTGCCTTAATGACTACCGACCCGTAGCACTCACATCTGTAGCCATGAAGTGCTTTGAAAGGCTGGTCATGGCTCACATCAACACCATTATCCCAGAAACCCTAGACCCACTCCAATTTGCATACCGCCCCAACAGTTCCACAGATGATGCAATCTCTATTGCGCTCCACACTGCCCTTTCACACCTGGACAAAAGGAACACCTATGTGAGAATGTTATTCTTTGACTACAGCTCAGCGTTCAACACCATAGTGCCCTCAAAGCTCATCACTAAGCTAAGGACCCTGGGACTAAACACCTCCCTCTGCAACTGGATCCTGGACTTCCTGACGGGCCGCCCCCAGGTGGTGAGGGTAGGTAACAACACATCCGCCACGTTGATCCTCAACACGGGGGCCCCTCAGGGGTGCGTGCTCAGTCCCCTCCTGTACTCCCTGTTCACCCATGACTGCATGGCCAGGCAGGACTCCAACACAATCATTAAGTTTGCCGATGACACAACAGTGGTAGGCCTGATCACCGACAGCGACGAGACAGCCTATAGGGAGGAGGTCAGAGACCTGGCCGTGTGGTGCCAGGACAACAACCTCTCCCTCAACATGATCAAGACAAAGGAGATGATTGTGGACTACAGGAAAAAGATGAGGACCGAGCATGCCCCCATTCTCATTGACGGGGCTGTAGTGGAGCAGGTTGAGAGCTTCAAGTTCCTTGGTGACCACATCACCAACAAACTAACGTGGTCCAAGTACACCAAGACAGTCGTGAAGAGGGCACAACAAAACCTATTCCACCTAAGGAGACTGAAAAGATTTAGCATGGGTCCTCAGATCCTCAAAAGGTTCTACAGCTGCACCATCGAGAGCATCCTGACTGGTTGCATCACCGCCTGGTATGGCAACTGCTCAGCCTCCGACCGCAAGCCACTACAGAAGGTAGTGCATACGGCCCAGTACATCACTGGGGCCAAGCTTCCTGCCATCCAGGACCTCTATACCAGGCGGTGTCAGAGGAAGGCCCTAAAAATTGTCAGACTCCAGCCACCCTAGTCGTAGACTGTTCTCTCTGCTACCGCACGGCAAGCGGTACCGTAGAGCCAAGTCTAGGTCCAAGAGGCTTCTAAACAGCTTGTACCCCCAAGCCATAAGACTCCTGAACATCTAATGAAATGGCTACCCAGACTATTTGCATTGCCCCCCCCCCCCCCCCCCCCCCCCCACCCCCCACCCCACCCCACCCCCCTCTTTTACGCTGCTGCTACTCTCTGTTTATTATCTATGCATAGTCACTTTAATAACTCTACCTACATGTACATATTTCCTCAATTACCTCGACTAACCGGTGCCCCTATTTTTTTGAGATTTTTTGGGGTATTCTTTCTTAAAACTGTATTGTTGGTTAAGGGCTTGTAAGTAAGCATTTCACTGTAAGGTCTACATCTGTTGTATTCAGCGCATGTGACAAATAAAATTTGATTTGATTTGAGAAGGTACTCTAGTCAGATGAGACTAAAATTGAGCTCTTTGGCCATCAAGGAAAACGTTATGTCTGGCGCAAACCCAACACCTCTCATCACCCAGAGAACACCATCACAGTGAAGCATGGTGGTGGCAGCATCATGCTGTGGGGATGTTTTTCATCGACAGGGATTGGGAAACTGGTCAGAATTGAAGGAATGATGGATGGCGCTAAATACAGGGAAATTCTGCTAACAAACGTACAAAATCAGTAGGGGATCAAATATTTTTTTCCCTCACTGTATGTGGGAACTCCATCAAGACTGTTGGAAAAGCATTCCTCATGAAGCTGGTTGAGAGAATGCCAAGAGTGTGCAAAGCTGTCATCAAGGCAAAGGGTGGCTACTTTGAATAATCTCAAATATAAAATATATTTTGATTTGTTTAACACTGTTTTGGTTACTACATGATTCCATATGTGTCATTTCATAGTTTTGATGTCTTCACTATTATTCTACAATGTAGAAAATAGTTAAAAATAAAGAAAAACCCTTGAATGAGGAGGTGTGTCCAAACTTTTGACTGGTACTGTCTCTCTGCTAACACCTCTCCATCTTATTGTATCAGGTGTGGGTGAGCAGCCCCCACAATGCAACAGGTTACTACACTGTTTACGGAGAGGATGCTCTGCATACGGACCACTTCAACACCAAGCTGAGCTTCGGAGACACTCAGACGGTCTGGGCCAGAACAGGATACCTGGGTTTCCTACGACGCACTGAGCTCACCGACGCCAGCGGAGGTTAGAGTAGAGACATCATATCAATCAAATCACATTCTATTTGTCACATGCTTTGTAAACAACAAGTGTAGACTAACAGTGAAATGCTTACTTATGGGTCCTTTTCCATCAATGCAGAATTAAAGATAAAGAAATAGAGCTAGTGACAGGAGGAATAGAGGGGCTAGGCAACAAGATGGATCATAGACAGGAGGAATAGAGGGGCTAGGCAACAAGATGGATCATAGACAGGAGCAGCATGTGGGTCCAGTGTGTGGGTAGAGTCCAGTGTGTGGGTAGAGTCCAGTGTGTGGGTAGAGTCCAGTGTGTGGGTAGAGTCCAGTGTGTGGGTAGAGTCCAGTGTGTGGGTAGAGTCCAGTGTGTGGTAGAGTCCAGTGTGGGTGAGTGTGTGGGTAGGGTCCAGTGTGTGGGTAGAGTCCAGTGTGGGGGTAGAATCCAGTGTGGGGGTAGAGTCCAGTGTGTGGGTAGAATCCAGTGTGGGGGTAGAGTCCAGTGTGTGGTAGAGTCCAGTGTGGGTGAGTGTGTGGGTAGGGTCCAGTGTGTGGGTAGAGTCCAGTGTGTGGGTAGAGTCCAGTGTGTGGGTAGAGTCCAGTGTGTGGGTAGAGTCCAGTGTGTGGGTAGAGTCCAGTGTGTGGGTAGAGTCCAGTGTGTGGGTAGAGTCCAGTGTGTGGTAGAGTCCAGTGTGTGTGTGGGTAGAGTCCAGTGTGTGGGTAGGGTCCAGTGTGTGGGTAGAGTCCAGTGTGTGGGTAGAGTCCAGTGTGTGGGTAGAATCCAGTGTGTGGTAGAGTCCAGTGTGGGGGTAGAGTCCAGTGTGTGGTAGAGTCCAGTGTGGGTGAGTGTGTGGGTAGGGTCCAGTGTGTGGGTAGAGTCCAGTGTGTGGGTAGAGTCCAGTGTGTGGTAGAGTCCAGTGTGTGGGTAGAGTCCAGTGTGTGGTAGAGTCCAGTGTGTGGGTAGAGTCCAGTGTGTGGGGTAGAGTCCAGTGTGGGGTAGAGTCCAGTGTGTGGGTAGAGTCCATTGTGTGGGTAGAGTCCAGTGTGTGGTAGAGTCCAGTGTGTGGGTAGAGTCCAGTGTGTGGTAGAGTCCAGTGTGTGGGTAGAGTCCAGTGTGTGGGTAGGGTCCAGTGTGTGGTAGAGTCCAGTGTGTGGGTAGAGACCCGTGTGTGGTAGAGTCCAGTGTGTGGGTAGAGTCCAGTGTGTGGGGTAGAGTCCAGTGTTGGGTAGAGTCCAGTGTGTGGGTAGAGTCCATTGTGTGGGTAGAGTCCAGTGTGTGGGTAGAGTCCAGTGTGTGGTAGAGTCCAGTGTGGGTGAGTGTGTGGGTAGGGTCCAGTGTGTGGGTAGAGTCCAGTGTGTGGGTAGAGTCCAGTGTGTGGTAGAGTCCAGTGTGGGTGAGTGTGTGGGTAGGGTCCAGTGTGTGGGTAGAGTCCAGTGTGTGGGTAGAGTCCAGTGTGTGGGTAGAGTCCAGTGTGTGGGTAGAGTCCAGTGTGTGGGTAGAGTCCAGTGTGTGGGTAGAGTCCAGTGGTAGAGTCCAGTGTGTGGGTAGAGTCCAGTGTGTGGGTAGAGTCCAGTGTGTGGGGTAGAGTCCAGTGTGTGGGGTAGAGTCCAGTGTGTGGGGTAGAGTCCAGTGTGTGGGGTAGAGTCCAGTGTGTGGGGTAGAGTCCAGTGTGTGGGTAGAGGCCAGTGTGTGGGTAGGGTCCAGTGTGTGGGTAGAGTCCAGTGTGTGGTAGGGTCCAGTGTGTGGTAGGGTCCAGTGTGTGGTAGAGTCCAGTGTGTGGTAGAGTCCAGTGTGTGGGTAGAGTCCAGTGTGTGGGTAGAGTCCAGTGTGTGGGTAGAGTCCAGTGTGTGGTAGAGTCCAGTGTGGGTGAGTGTGTGGGTAGGGTCCAGTGTGTGGGTAGAGTCCAGTGTGTGGGTAGAGTCCAGTGTGTGGTAGAGTCCAGTGTGGGTGAGTGTGTGGGTAGGGTCCAGTGTGTGGGTAGAGTCCAGTGTGTGGGTAGAGTCCAGTGTGTGGGTGGAGTCCAGTGTGTGGGGTAGAGTCCAGTGTGGGGTAGAGTCCAGTGTGTGGGTAGAGTCCAGTGTGTGGGTAGAGTCCAGTGTGTGGGTAGAGTCCAGTGTGTGGGTAGAGTCCAGTGTGTGGGTAGAGTCCAGTGTGTGGGTAGAGTCCAGTGTGTGGGTAGAGTCCAGTGTGGGTGAGTGTGTGGGTAGGGTCCAGTGTGTGGGTAGAGTCCAGTGTGTGGGTAGAGTCCAGTGTGTGGTAGAGTCCAGTGTGGGTGAGTGTGTGGGTAGGGTCCAGTGTGTGGGTAGAGTCCAGTGTGTGGGTAGAGTCCAGTGTGTGGGTAGAGTCCAGTGTGTGGGTAGAGTCCAGTGGTAGAGTCCAGTGTGTGGGTAGAGTCCAGTGTGTGGGTAGAGTCCAGTGTGTGGTAGAGTCCAGTGTGGGTGAGTGTGTGGGTAGGGTCCAGTGTGTGGGTAGAGTCCAGTGTGTGGGTAGAGTCCAGTGTGTGGGTAGAGTCCAGTGTGTGGGTAGAGTCCAGTGTGTGGGTAGAGTCCAGTGTGTGGGTAGAGTCCAGTGTGTGGGTAGAGTCCAGTGTGTGGGTAGAGTCCAGTGTGTGGGGTAGAGTCCAGTGTGTGGGGTAGAGTCCAGTGTGTGGGGTAGAGTCCAGTGTGTGGGTAGAGGCCAGTGTGTGGGTAGGGTCCAGTGTGTGGGTAGAGTCCAGTGTGTGGTAGGGTCCAGTGTGTGGTAGGGTCCAGTGTGTGGTAGAGTCCAGTGTGTGGTAGAGTCCAGTGTGTCTGTAGAGTCCAGTGTGTGGGTAGAGTCCAGTGTGTGGGTAGAGTCCAGTGTGTGGTAGAGTCCAGTGTGGGTGAGTGTGTGGGTAGGGTCCAGTGTGTGGGTAGAGTCCAGTGTGTGGGTAGAGTCCAGTGTGTGGTAGAGTCCAGTGTGGGTGAGTGTGTGGGTAGGGTCCAGTGTGTGGGTAGAGTCCAGTGTGTGGGTAGAGTCCAGTGTGTGGGTGGAGTCCAGTGTGTGGGGTAGAGTCCAGTGTGGGGTAGAGTCCAGTGTGTGGGTAGAGTCCAGTGTGTGGGTAGAGTCCAGTGTGTGGGTAGAGTCCAGTGTGTGGGTAGAGTCCAGTGTGTGGGTAGAGTCCAGTGTGTGGTAGAGTCCAGTGTGGGTGAGTGTGTGGGTATGGTCCAGTGTGTGGGTAGAGTCCAGTGTGTGGGTAGAGTCCAGTGTGTGGTAGAGTCCAGTGTGGGTGAGTGGGTGGGTAGGGTCCAGTGTGTGGGTAGAGTCCAGTGTGTGGGTAGAGTCCAGTGTGTGGGTAGAGTCCAGTGTGTGGGTAGAGTCCAGTGTGTGGGTAGAGTCCAGTGGTAGAGTCCAGTGTGTGGGTAGAGTCCAGTGTGTGGGTAGAGTCCAGTGTGTGGGTAGAGTCCAGTGTGTGGGTAGAGTCCAGTGTGGGGTAGAGTCCAGTGTGTGGGTAGAGTCCAGTGTGTGGGTAGAGGCCAGTGTGTGGGTAGAGTCCAGTGTGTGGTAGAGTCCAGTGTGTGTGTGGGTAGAGTCCAGTTTGTGGGTAGGGTCCAGTGTGTGGGTAGAGTCCAGTGTGTGTGTGGGTAGAGTCCAGTGTGTGGTAGAGTCCAGTGTGTGTGTGGGTAGAGTCCAGTGTGTGGGTAGGATCCAGTGTGTGGGTAGGGTCCAGTGTGTGGGTAGAGTCCAGTGTGTGGGTAGAGTCGTGTGTGGGTAGAGTCCAGTGTGTGTGTGGGTAGAGTCCAGTGTGTGTGTGGGTAGAGTCCAGTGTGTGTGTGGGTAGGGTCCAATGTGTGGGTAGGGTCCAGTGTGTGGGTAGAGTCCAGTGTGTGGGTAGAGTCCAGTGTGTGGGTAGAGTCCAGTGTGTGGGTAGAGTCCAGTGTGTGGGTAGGGTCCAGTGTGTGGTAGGGTCCAGTGTGTGGGTAGAGTCCAGTGTGTGGGTAGAGTCCAGTGAGTGGGTAGAGTCCAGTGTGTGGGTAGGGTCCAGTGTGTGGGTAGAGTCCAGTGTGTGGGTAGAGTCCAGAGTGTGGGTAGGGTCCAGTGAGTGTGTGGGTAGAGTCCAGTGAGTGTGTGGGTAGAGTCCAGTGAGTGTGTGGGTAGAGTCCAGTGAGTGTGTGGGTAGAGTCCAGTGAGTGTGTGGGTAGAGTCCAGTGTGTGGGTAGAGTCCGGAGTGTGGGTAGGGTCCAGTGAGTGTGTGGGTAGAGTCCAGTGAGTGTGTGGGTAGAGTCCTGTGAGTGTGTGGGTAGAGTCCAGTGAGTGTGTGGGTAGAGTCCAGTGAGTGTGTGGTAGAGTCCAGTGTGTGGGTAGAGTCCGGAGTGTGGGTAGGGTCCAGTGAGTGTGTGGGTAGAGTCCAGTGAGTGTGTGGGTAGAGTCCAGTGAGTGTGTGGGTAGAGTCCAGTGTGTGGGTAGAGTCCAGTGAGTGTGTGGATAGAGTCCAGTGAGTGTGTGGGTAGAGTCCAGTGTGTGGGTAGAGTCCAGTGTGTGGTAGAGTCCAGTGTGTGGGAGTAGAGTCCAGTGTGTGGGGTAGAGTCCAGTGTGTGGGGTAGAGTCCAGTGTGTGGGTAGAGTCCAGTGTGTGGGTAGAGTCCATTGTGTGGGGGTAGAGTCCAGTGTGTGGTAGAGTCCAGTGTGTGGGTAGAGTCCAGTGTGTGGGGGTAGAGTCCA
Organism: Coregonus lavaretus; assembly: GCF_964263955.1. Taxonomy (NCBI): domain Eukaryota; kingdom Metazoa; phylum Chordata; class Actinopteri; order Salmoniformes; family Salmonidae; genus Coregonus; species Coregonus lavaretus. The sequence goes on along the minus strand of NW_028160499.1, from coordinate 363,902 downwards.
GTGTGTGGGGGTAGAGTCCAGTGTGTGGGTAGAGTCCAGTGTGTGGGGGTAGAGTCCAGTGTGTGGGGGTAGAGTCCAGTGTGTGGGTAGAGTCCAGTGTGTGGGGGTAGAGTCCAGTGTGTGGGGGTAGAGTCCAGTGTGTGGGGGTAGAGTCCAGTGTGTGGGGGTAGAGTCCAGTGTGTGGGGGTAGAGTCCAGTGTGTGGGTAGAGTCCAGTGTGTGGGTAGAGTCCAGTGTGTGGGTAGAGTCCAGTGTGGGGTAGAGTCCAGTGTGGGGTAGAGTCCAGTGTGTGGGGTAGAGTCCAGTTTGTGGTAGAGTCCAGTGTGTGGGTAGAGTCCAGTGTGTGGGTAGGGTCCAGTGTGTGGGTAGAGTCCAGTGTGTGGTAGAGTCCAGTGTGTGGGTAGAGTCCAGTGTGTGGTAGAGTCCAGTGTGGGTAGAGTCCAGTGTGTGGGTAGAGTCCAGTGTGTGGGTAGAGTCCAGTGTGTGGGTAGAGTCCAGTGTGTGGGTAGAGTCCAGTGTGGGGTAGAGTCCAGTGTGTGGGTAGAGTCCAGTGTGTGGGTAGAGTCCAGTGTGTGGGTAGAGTCCAGTGTGTGGGTAGAGTCCAGTGTGTGGGTAGAGTCCAGTGTGGGTGAGTGTGTGGGTAGGGTCCAGTGTGTGGGTAGAGTCCAGTGTGTGGTAGAGTCCAGTGTGGGTGAGTGTGTGGGTAGGGTCCAGTGTGTGGGTAGAGTCCAGTGTGTGGGTAGAGTCCAGTGTGTGGGTAGAGTCCAGTGTGTGGGTAGAGTCCAGTGTGTGGGTAGAGTCCAGTGTGTGGTAGAGTCCAGTGTGTGGGTAGAGTCCAGTGTGTGGGTAGAGTCCAGTGTGTGGGTAGAGTCCAGTGTGTGGTAGAGTCCAGTGTGTGGGTAGGGTCCAGTGTGTGGGTAGAGTCCAGTGTGTGGGTAGAGTCCAGTGTGTGGGTAGAGTCCAGTGTGTGGTAGAGTCCAGTGTGTGTGTGGGTAGAGTCCAGTTTGTGGGTAGGGTCCAGTGTGTGGGTAGAGTCCAGTGTGTGTGTGGGTAGAGTCCAGTGTGTGGTAGAGTCCAGTGTGTGGGTAGGGTCCAGTGTGTGGGTAGAGTCCAGTTTGTGGGTAGGGTCCAGTGTGTGGGTAGAGTCCAGTGTGTGTGTGGGTAGAGTCCAGTGTGTGGTAGAGTCCAGTGTGTGGGTAGGGTCCAGTGTGTGGGTAGAGTCCAGTGTGTGGGTAGAGTCCAGTGTGGGGGTAGAGTCCAGTGTGTGGGTACATTTTACATTTTAGTCATTTAGCAGACGCTCTTAACCAGAGCGACTTACAGGAGCAATTAGGGTTAAGTGCCTTGCTCAAGGGCACATTAACGTCATTTTGCAGACGCTCTTAGCCAGAGCGACTCACAAATTGGTGCGTTCACCCTATAGCCAGTGGGATAACCACTTTACAATTTGGGGGGGGGGGGGGGGGGGGGGTTAGAAGGAATACTTTAGCCTATCCCAGGTATTCCTTAAAGAGGTGGGGTTTCAAATGTCTCCGGAAGGTGGTGAGTGACTCCGCTGTCCTGGCGTCGTGAGGGAGCTTGTTCCACCATTGGGGTGCCAGAGCAGCGAACAGTTTTGACTGGGCTGAGCGGGAGCTGTGCTTCCGCAGAGGAAGGGGAGCCAGCAGGCCAGAGGTGGATGAACGCAATGTCCTCGTTTGGGTGTAGGGACTGATCAGAGCCTGAAGGTACAGGGGTGCCGTTCCCCTCACTGCTCCAAAGGCAAGCACCATGGTCTTGTAGCGGATGCGAGCTTCAATTGGAAGCCAGTGGAGTGTGCGGAGGAGGGGGGTGACGTGAGAGAACTTGGGAAGGTTGAACACCAGACGGGCTGTGGCATTCTGGATGAGTTGTAGGGGTTTAATGGCACAGGCAGGGAGCCCAGCCAACAGCGAGTTGCAGTAGTCCAGACGGGAGATGACAAGTGCCTGGACCAGGACCTGCGCCGCTTCCTGTGTAAGGCAGGGTCGCCTTACACAGTGGGTAGAGTCCAGTGTGTGGGTAGGGTCCAGTGTGTGGTTAGGTTCCAGTGTGTGGTAGGGTCCAGTGTGTGGGTAGAGTCCAGTGTGTGGGTAGAGTCCAGTGTGTGGGTAGGGTCCAGTGTGTGGGTAGAGTCCAGTGTGTGGGTAGAGTCCGGAGTGTGGGTAGGACCAGTGAGTGTGTGGGTAGAGTCCAGTGAGTGTGTGGGTAGAGTCCAGTGAGTGTGTGGGTAGAGTCCAGTGTGTGGGTAGAGTCCAGTGAGTGTGTGGGTAGAGTCCAGTGAGTGTGTGGGTAGATTCCAGTGTGTGGGTAGAGTCCAGTGTGTGGGTAGAGTCCAGTGTGTGGGTAGGGTCCAGTGTGTGGGTAGAGTCCAGTGTGTGGGTAGGGTCCAGTGTGTGGGTAGAGTCCAGTGTGGGGTAGAGTCCAGTGTGTGGGTAGGGTCCAGTGTGTGGGTAGAGTCCAGTGTGTGGGTAGGGTCCAGTGTGTGGGTAGAGTCCAGTGTGTGGGTAGAGTCCAGTGTGTGGGTAGAGTCCAGTGTGTGGGTAGAGTCCAGTGTGTGGGTAGAGTCCAGTGTGTGGGTAGAGTCCAGTGTGTGGGGTAGAGTCCAGTGAGTGTGTGGGTAGAGTCCAGTGAGTGTGTGGGTAGAGTCCAGTGTGTGGTAGAGTCCAGTGTGTGGGTAGAGTCCAGTGTGTGGGTAGAGTCCAGTGTGTGGGTAGAGTCCAGTGTGTGGGTAGAGTCCAGTGTGTGGGTAGAGTCCAGTGTGTGGGTAGGGTCCAGTGTGTGGGTAGGGTCCAGTGTGTGGGTAGAGTCCAGTGTGTGGGTAGAGTCCAGTGTGTGTGTAGAGTCCAGTGTGTGGGTAGAGTCCAGAGTGTGGGTAGGGTCCAGTGAGTGTGTGGGTAGAGTCCAGTGAGTGTGTGGGTAGAGTCCAGTGAGTGTGTGGGTAGAGTCCAGTGTGTGAGTAGAGTCCAGTGAGTGTGTGGGTAGAGTCCAGTGAGTGTGTGGGTAGAGTCCAGTGAGTGTGTGGGTAGAGTCCAGTGAGTGTGTGGGTAGAGTCCAGTGAGTGTGTGGGTAGAGTCCAGTGTGTGGGTAGGATCGAGTGTGTGGGTAGGGTCCAGTGTGTGGGTAGGATCGAGTGTGTGGGTAGGGTCCAGTGTGTGGGTAGGGTCCAGTGTGTGGGTAGGATCGAGTGTGTGGGTAGGGTCCAGTGTGTGGGTAGGGTCCAGTGTGTGGGTAGGGTCCAGTGTGTGGGTAGAGTCAGTGCAAGAAACGGGCCTTTGCGGTCGGGTGCCATGCAGTTGCCAAGTGGTGATGCCGCAAGTAGGGTCGGGAACAATATTTTTTCCATGGCCAAAATGTAAACACGAAGCAGTCACCAAGTTTATTCCCACGCTACAGACTCCAAAATCGGTCTGTTAATACAGGACTAGTAAAGGACCAGTGTTACAGACTGCTATATAGGTCCACTAATACAGGACTAGTAAAGGCCCAGTGTTACAGACTGCTATATAGGTCCACTAATACAGGACTAGTAAAGGCCCAGTGTTACAGACTGCTATATAGGTCCACTAATACAGGACTAGTAAAGGACCAGTGTTACAGACTGCTATATATGTCCACTAATACAGGACTAGTAAAGGCCCAGTGTTACAGACTGCTATATAGGTCCACTAATACAGGACTAGTAAAGGCCCAGTGTTACAGACTGCTATATAGGTCCACTAATACAGGACTAGTAAAGGACCAGTGTTACAGACTGCTATATAGGTCCACTAATACAGGACTAGTAAAGGCCCAGTGTTACAGACTGCTATATAGGTCCACTAATACAGGACTAGTAAAGGACCAGTGTTACAGACTGCTATATATGTCCACTAATACAGGACTAGTAAAGGCCCAGTGTTACAGACTGCTATATAGGTCTGTTAATACAGGACTAGTAAAGGCCCAGTGTTACAGACTGCTATATAGGTCTGTTAATACAGGACTAGTAAAGGACCAGTGTTACAGACTGCTATATAGGTCCACTAATACAGGACTAGTAAAGGACCAGTGTTACAGACTGCTATATAGGTCCACTAATACAGGACTAGTAAAGGCCCAGTGTTACAGACTGCTAAATAGGTCTGTTAATACAGGACTAGTAAAGGACCAGTGTTACAGACTGCTATATAGGTCTGTTAATACAGGACTAGTAAAGGACCAGTGTTACAGACTGCTATATAGGTCTGTTAATACAGGACTAGTAAAGGACCTGTGTTACAGACTGCTATATAGGTCCACTAATACAGGACTAGTAAAGGACCAGTGTTACAGACTGCTATATAGGTCTGTTAATACAGGACTAGTAAAGGACCAGTGTTACAGACTGCTATATAGGTCTGTTAATACAGGACTAGTAAAGGACCAGTGTTACAGACTGCTATATAGGTATGTTAATACAGGACTAGTAAAGGACCAGTGTTACAGACTGCTATATAGGTCCACTAATACAGGACTAGTAAAGGCCCAGTGTTACAGACTGCTATATAGGTCCACTAATACAGGACTAGTAAAGGACCAGTGTTACAGACTGCTATATAGGTCTGTTAATACAGGACTAGTAAAGGCCCAGTGTTACAGACTGCTATATAGGTCCACTAATACAGGACTAGTAAAGGACCAGTGTTACAGACTGCTATATAGGTCCACTAATACAGGACTAGTAAAGGACCAGTGTTACAGACTGCTATATAGGTCCACTAATACAGGACTAGTAAAGGACCACTGTTACAGACTGCTATATAGGTCCACTAATACAGGACTAGTAAAGGCCCAGTGTTACAGACTGCTATATAGGTCCGTTAATACAGGACTAGTAAAGGACCACTGTTACAGACTGCTATATAGGTCTGTTAATACAGGACTAGTAAAGGCCCAGTGTTACAGACTGCTATATAGGTCTGTTAATACAGGACTAGTAAAGGCCCAGTGTTACAGACTGCTATATAGGTCCACTAATACAGGACTAGTAAAGGCCCAGTGTTACAGACTGCTATATAGGTCTGTTAATACAGGACTAGTAAAGGACCAGTGTTACAGACTGCTATATAGGTCCACTAATACAGGACTAGTAAAGGACCAGTGTTACAGACTGCTATATAGGTCTGTTAATACAGGACTAGTAAAGGCCCAGTGTTACAGACTGCTATATAGGTCCACTAATACAGGACTAGTAAAGGACCAGTGTTACAGACTGCTATATAGGTCCACTAATACAGGACTAGTAAAGGCCCAGTGTTACAGACTGCTATATAGGTCCACTAATACAGGACTAGTAAAGGCCCAGTGTTACAGACTGCTATATAGGTCTGTTAATACAGGACTAGTAAAGGACCAGTGTTACAGACTGCTATATAGGTCCACTAATACAGGACTAGTAAAGGACCAGTGTTACAGACTGCTATATAGGTCCACTAATACAGGACTAGTAAAGGCCCAGTGTTACAGACTGCTATATAGGTCTGTTAATACAGGACTAGTAAAGGACCAGTGTTACAGACTGCTATATAGGTCCACTAATACAGGACTAGTAAAGGCCCAGTGTTACAGACTGCTATATAGGTCCACTAATACAGGACTAGTAAAGGCCCAGTGTTACAGACTGCTATATAGGTCATTTAATACAGGACTAGTAAAGGACCAGTGTTACAGACTGCTATATAGGTCTGTTAATACAGGACTAGTAAAGGCCCAGTGTTACAGACTGCTATATAGGTCCACTAATACAGGACTAGTAAAGGCCCAGTGTTACAGACTGCTATATAGGTCCACTAATACAGGACTAGTAAAGGCCCAGTGTTACAGACTGCTATATAGGTCTGTTAATACAGGACTAGTAAAGGACCAGTGTTACAGACTGCTATATAGGTCCACTAATACAGGACTAGTAAAGGCCCAGTGTTACAGACTGCTACATAGGTCCACTAATACAGGACTAGTAAAGGACCAGTGTTACAGACTGCTATATAGGTCCACTAATACAGGACTAGTAAAGGACCAGTGTTACAGACTGCTATATAGGTCTGTTAATACAGGACTAGTAAAGGACCAGTGTTACAGACTGCTATATAGGTCTGTTAATACAGGACTAGTAAAGGCCCAGTGTTACAGACTGCTATATAGGTCCACTAATACAGGACTAGTAAAGGCCCAGTGTTACAGACTGCTATATAGGTCCACTAATACAGGACTAGTAAAGGACCAGTGTTACAGACTGCTATATAGGTCTGTTAATACAGGACTAGTAAAGGACCAGTGTTACAGACTGCTATATAGGTCCACTAATACAGGACTAGTAAAGGCCCAGTGTTACAGACTGCTATATAGGTCCACTAATACAGGACTAGTAAAGGACCAGTGTTACAGACTGCTATATAGGTCTGTTAATACAGGACTAGTAAAGGCCCAGTGTTACAGACTGCTATATAGGTCCACTAATACAGGACTAGTAAAGGACCAGTGTTACAGACTGCTATATAGGTCTGTTAATACAGGACTAGTAAAGGACCAGTGTTACAGACTGCTATATAGGTCCACTAATACAGGACTAGTAAAGGACCAGTGTTACAGACTGCTATATAGGTCCACTAATACAGGACTAGTAAAGGACCAGTGTTACAGACTGCTATATAGGTCCACTAATACAGGACTAGTAAAGGCCCAGTGTTACAGACTGCTATATAGGTCCACTAATACAGGACTAGTAAAGGCCCAGTGTTACAGACTGCTATATAGGTCTGTTAATACAGGACTAGTAAAGGACCAGTGTTACAGACTGCTATATAGGTCCACTAATACAGGACTAGTAAAGGCCCAGTGTTACAGACTGCTATATAGGTCCACTAATACAGGACTAGTAAAGGACCAGTGTTACAGACTGCTATATAGGTCCACTAATACAGGACTAGTAAAGGACCAGTGTTACAGACTGCTATATAGGTCTGTTAATACAGGACTAGTAAAGGACCAGTGTTACAGACTGCTATATAGGTCTGTTAATACAGGACTAGTAAAGGCCCAGTGTTACAGACTGCTATATAGGTCCACTAATACAGGACTAGTAAAGGCCCAGTGTTACAGACTGCTATATAGGTCCACTAATACAGGACTAGTAAAGGACCAGTGTTACAGACTGCTATATAGGTCTGTTAATACAGGACTAGTAAAGGACCAGTGTTACAGACTGCTATATAGGTCTGTTAATACAGGACTAGTAAAGGACCAGTGTTACAGACTGCTATATAGGTCTGTTAATACAGTACTAGTAAAGGCCCAGTGTTACAGACTGCTATATAGGTCTGTTAATACAGGACTAGTAAAGGACCAGTGTTACAGACTGCTATATAGGTCCACTAATACAGGACTAGTAAAGGCCCAGTGTTACAGACTGCTATATAGGTCCACTAATACAGGACTAGTAAAGGCCCAGTGTTACAGACTGCTATATAGGTCCACTAATACAGGACTAGTAAAGGACCAGTGTTACAGACTGCTATATAGGTCTGTTAATACAGGACTAGTAAAGGCCCAGTGTTACAGACTGCTATATAGGTCCACTAATACAGGACTAGTAAAGGCCCAGTGTTACAGACTGCTATATAGGTCCACTAATACAGGACTAGTAAAGGACCAGTGTTACAGACTGCTATATAGGTCTGTTAATACAGGACTAGTAAAGGCCCAGTGTTACAGACTGCTATATAGGTCCACTAATACAGGACTAGTAAAGGCCCAGTGTTACAGACTGCTATATAGGTCCACTAATACAGGACTAGTAAAGGCCCAGTGTTACAGACTGCTATATAGGTCCACTAATACAGGACTAGTAAAGGACCAGTGTTACAGACTGCTATATAGGTCTGTTAATACAGGACTAGTAAAGGCCCAGTGTTACAGACTGCTATATAGGTCCACTAATACAGGACTAGTAAAGGACCAGTGTTACAGACTGCTATATAGGTCCACTAATACAGGACTAGTAAAGGACCAGTGTTACAGACTGCTATATAGGTCCACTAATACAGGACTAGTAAAGGACCAGTGGTACAGACTGCTATATAGGTCCACTAATACAGGACTAGTAAAGGCCCAGTGTTACAGACTGCTATATAGGTCTGTTAATACAGGACTAGTAAAGGACCAGTGTTACAGACTGCTATATATGTATGTTAATACAGGACTAGTAAAGGCCCAGTGTTACAGACTGCTATATAGGTCTGTTAATACAGGACTAGTAAAGGACCAGTTGTACAGACTGCTATATAGGTCCACTAATACAGGACTAGTAAAGGCCCAGTGTTACAGACTGCTATATAGGTCTGTTAATACAGGACTAGTAAAGGCCCAGTGTTACAGACTGCTATATAGGTCTGTTAATACAGGACTAGTAAAGGCCCAGTGTTACAGACTGCTATATAGGTCTGTTAATACAGGACTAGTAAAGGACCAGTGTTACAGACTGCTATATAGGTCTGTTAATACAGGACTAGTAAAGGACCAGTGTTACAGACTGCTATATAGGTCTGTTAATACAGGACTAGTAAAGGCCCAGTGTTACAGACTGCTATATAGGTCCACTAATACAGGACTAGTAAAGGACCAGTGTTACAGACTGCTATATAGGTCCACTAATACAGGACTAGTAAAGGACCAGTGTTACAGACTGCTATATAGGTCTGTTAATACAGGACTAGTAAAGGACCAGTGTTACAGACTGCTATATAGGTCCACTAATACAGGACTAGTAAAGGACCAGTGTTACAGACTGCTATATAGGTCCACTAATACAGGACTAGTAAAGGACCAGTGTTACAGACTGCTATATAGGTCCACTAATACAGGACTAGTAAAGGCCCAGTGTTACAGACTGCTATATAGGTCCACTAATACAGGACTAGTAAAGGACCAGTGTTACAGACTGCTATATAGGTCCACTAATACAGGACTAGTAAAGGCCCAGTGTTACAGACTGCTATATAGGTCCACTAATACAGGACTAGTAAAGGCCCAGTGTTACAGACTGCTATATAGGTCCACTAATACAGGACTAGTAAAGGACCAGTGTTACAGACTGCTATATAGGTCCACTAATACAGGACTAGTAAAGGACCAGTGTTACAGACTGCTATATATGTCCACTAATACAGGACTAGTAAAGGCCCAGTGTTACAGACTGCTATATAGGTCCACTAATACAGGACTAGTAAAGGCCCAGTGTTACAGACTGCTATATAGGTCCACTAATACAGGACTAGTAAAGGCCCAGTGTTACAGACTGCTATATAGGTCTGTTAATACAGGACTAGTAAAGGACCAGTGTTACAGACTGCTATATAGGTATGTTAATACAGGACTAGTAAAGGCCCAGTGTTACAGACTGCTATATAGGTCCACTAATACAGGACTAGTAAAGGCCCAGTGTTACAGACTGCTATATAGGTCTGTTAATACAGGACTAGTAAAGGCCCAGTGTTACAGACTGCTATATAGGTCTGTTAATACAGGACTAGTAAAGGACCAGTGTTACAGACTGCTATATAGGTCTGTTAATACAGGACTAGTAAAGGACCAGTGTTACAGACTGCTATATAGGTCTGTTAATACAGGACTAGTAAAGGCCCAGTGTTACAGACTGCTATATAGGTCCACTAATACAGGACTAGTAAAGGACCAGTGTTACAGACTGCTATATAGGTCTGTTAATACAGGACTAGTAAAGGACCAGTGTTACAGACTGCTATATAGGTCCACTAATACAGGACTAGTAAAGGACCAGTGTTACAGACTGCTATATAGGTCTGTTAATACAGGACTAGTAAAGGACCAGTGTTACAGACTGCTATATAGGTCCACTAATACAGGACTAGTAAAGGACCAGTGTTACAGACTGCTATATAGGTCCACTAATACAGGACTAGTAAAGGCCCAGTGTTACAGACTGCTATATAGGTCTGTTAATACAGGACTAGTAAAGGACCAGTGTTACAGACTGCTATATAGGTCCACTAATACAGGACTAGTAAAGGACCAGTGTTACAGACTGCTATATAGGTCCACTAATACAGGACTAGTAAAGGCCCAGTGTTACAGACTGCTATATAGGTCCACTAATACAGGACTAGTAAAGGCCCAGTGTTACAGACTGCTATATAGGTCCACTAATACAGGACTAGTAAAGGACCAGTGTTACAGACTGCTATATAGGTCCACTAATACAGGACTAGTAAAGGCCCAGTGTTACAGACTGCTATATAGGTCCACTAATACAGGACTAGTAAAGGCCCAGTGTTACAGACTGCTATATAGGTCTGTTAATACAGGACTAGTAAAGGACCAGTGTTACAGACTGCTATATAGGTCTGTTAATACAGGACTAGTAAAGGCCCAGTGTTACAGACTGCTATATAGGTCCACTAATACAGGACTAGTAAAGGACCAGTGTTACAGACTGCTATATAGGTCTGTTAATACAGGACTAGTAAAGGCCCAGTGTTACAGACTGCTATATAGGTCTGTTAATACAGGACTAGTAAAGGACCAGTGTTACAGACTGCTATATAGGTCCACTAATACAGGACTAGTAAAGGACCAGTGTTACAGACTGCTATATAGGTCCACTAATACAGGACTAGTAAAGGCCCAGTGTTACAGACTGCTATATAGGTCCACTAATACAGGACTAGTAAAGGCCCAGTGTTACAGACTGCTATATAGGTCTGTTAATACAGGACTAGTAAAGGACCAGTGTTACAGACTGCTATATAGGTCCACTAATACAGGACTAGTAAAGGACCAGTGTTACAGACTGCTATATAGGTCTGTTAATACAGGACTAGTAAAGGACCAGTGTTACAGACTGCTATATAGGTCCACTAATACAGGACTAGTAAAGGACCAGTGTTACAGACTGCTATATAGGTCCACTAATACAGGACTAGTAAAGGCCCAGTGTTACAGACTGCTATATAGGTCTGTTAATACAGGACTAGTAAAGGACCAGTGTTACAGACTGCTATATAGGTCCACTAATACAGGACTAGTAAAGGACCAGTGTTACAGACTGCTATATAGGTCCACTAATACAGGACTAGTAAAGGCCCAGTGTTACAGACTGCTATATAGGTCCACTAATACAGGACTAGTAAAGGCCCAGTGTTACAGACTGCTATATAGGTCCACTAATACAGGACTAGTAAAGGACCAGTGTTACAGACTGCTATATAGGTCCACTAATACAGGACTAGTAAAGGACCAGTGTTACAGACTGCTATATAGGTCCACTAATACAGGACTAGTAAAGGCCCAGTGTTACAGACTGCTATATAGGTCCACTAATACAGGACTAGTAAAGGACCAGTGTTACAGACTGCTATATAGGTCTGTTAATACAGGACTAGTAAAGGACCAGTGTTACAGACTGCTATATAGGTCTGTTAATACAGGACTAGTAAAGGCCCAGTGTTACAGACTGCTATATAGGTCCACTAATACAGGACTAGTAAAGGACCAGTGTTACAGACTGCTATATAGGTCTGTTAATACAGGACTAGTAAAGGCCCAGTGTTACAGACTGCTATATAGGTCCACTAATACAGGACTAGTAAAGGCCCAGTGTTACAGACTGCTATATAGGTCTGTTAATACAGGACTAGTAAAGGACCAGTGTTACAGACTGCTATATAGGTCCACTAATACAGGACTAGTAAAGGCCCAGTGTTACAGACTGCTATATAGGTCTGTTAATACAGGACTAGTAAAGGACCAGTGTTACAGACTGCTATATAGGTCCACTAATACAGGACTAGTAAAGGACCAGTGTTACAGACTGCTATATAGGTCCACTAATACAGGACTAGTAAAGGCCCAGTGTTACAGACTGCTATATAGGTCCACTAATACAGGACTAGTAAAGGCCCAGTGTTACAGACTGCTATATAGGTCCACTAATACAGGACTAGTAAAGGACCAGTGTTACAGACTGCTATATAGGTCCACTAATACAGGACTAGTAAAGGCCCAGTGTTACAGACTGCTATATAGGTCCACTAATACAGGACTAGTAAAGGACCAGTGTTACAGACTGCTATATAGGTCTGTTAATACAGGACTAGTAAAGGACCAGTGTTACAGACTGCTATATAGGTCTGTTAATACAGGACTAGTAAAGGCCCAGTGTTACAGACTGCTATATAGGTCCACTAATACAGGACTAGTAAAGGACCAGTGTTACAGACTGCTATATAGGTCTGTTAATACAGGACTAGTAAAGGCCCAGTGTTACAGACTGCTATATAGGTCTGTTAATACAGGACTAGTAAAGGACCAGTGTTACAGACTGCTATATAGGTCCACTAATACAGGACTAGTAAAGGACCAGTGTTACAGACTGCTATATAGGTCCACTAATACAGGACTAGTAAAGGCCCAGTGTTACAGACTGCTATATAGGTCTGTTAATACAGGACTAGTAAAGGACCAGTGTTACAGACTGCTATATAGGTCCACTAATACAGGACTAGTAAAGGCCCAGTGTTACAGACTGCTATATAGGTCTGTTAATACAGGACTAGTAAAGGACCAGTGTTACAGACTGCTATATAGGTCCACTAATACAGGACTAGTAAAGGCCCAGTGTTACAGACTGCTATATAGGTCCACTAATACAGGACTAGTAAAGGACCAGTGTTACAGACTGCTATATAGGTCCACTAATACAGGACTAGTAAAGGCCCAGTGTTACAGACTGCTATATAGGTCCACTAATACAGGACTAGTAAAGGCCCAGTGTTACAGACTGCTATATAGGTCTGTTAATACAGGACTAGTAAAGGACCAGTGTTACAGACTGCTATATAGGTCCACTAATACAGGACTAGTAAAGGCCCAGTGTTACAGACTGCTATATAGGTCCACTAATACAGGACTAGTAAAGGCCCAGTGTTACAGACTGCTATATAGGTCTGTTAATACAGGACTAGTAAAGGACCAGTGTTACAGACTGCTATATAGGTCCACTAATACAGGACTAGTAAAGGCCCAGTGTTACAGACTGCTATATAGGTCCACTAATACAGGACTAGTAAAGGCCCAGTGTTACAGACTGCTATATAGGTCTGTTAATACAGGACTAGTAAAGGCCCAGTGTTACAGACTGCTATATAGGTCTGTTAATACAGGACTAGTAAAGGCCCAGTGTTACAGACTGCTATATAGGTCCACTAATACAGGACTAGTAAAGGACCAGTGTTACAGACTGCTATATAGGTCTGTTAATACAGGACTAGTAAAGGCCCAGTGTTACAGACTGCTATATAGGTCCACTAATACAGGACTAGTAAAGGCCCAGTGTTACAGACTGCTATATAGGTCTGTTAATACAGGACTAGTAAAGGCCCAGTGTTACAGACTGCTATATAGGTCCACTAATACAGGACTAGTAAAGGCCCAGTGTTACAGACTGCTATATAGGTCTGTTAATACAGGACTAGTAAAGGCCCAGTGTTACAGACTGCTATATAGGTCCACTAATACAGGACTAGTAAAGGCCCAGTGTTACAGACTGCTATATAGGTCTGTTAATACAGGACTAGTAAAGGCCCAGTGTTACAGACTGCTATATAGGTCCACTAATACAGGACTAGTAAAGGCCCAGTGTTACAGACTGCTATATAGGTCTGTTAATACAGGACTAGTAAAGGCCCAGTGTTACAGACTGCTATATAGGTCCACTAATACAGGACTAGTAAAGGCCCAGTGTTACAGACTGCTATATAGGTCCACTAATACAGGACTAGTAAAGGCCCAGTGTTACAGACTGCTATATAGGTCCACTAATACAGGACTAGTAAAGGCCCAGTGTTACAGACTGCTATATAGGTCCACTAATACAGGACTAGTAAAGGACCAGTGTTACAGACTGCTATATAGGTCCACTAATACAGGACTAGTAAAGGCCCAGTGTTACAGACTGCTATATAGGTCTGTTAATACAGGACTAGTAAAGGCCCAGTGTTACAGACTGCTATATAGGTCCACTAATACAGGACTAGTAAAGGCCCAGTGTTACAGACTGCTATATAGGTCTGTTAATACAGGACTAGTAAAGGCCCAGTGTTACAGACTGCTATATAGGTCCACTAATACAGGACTAGTAAAGGACCAGTGTTACAGACTGCTATATAGGTCCACTAATACAGGACTAGTAAAGGACCAGTGTTACAGACTGCTATATAGGTCCACTAATACAGGACTAGTAAAGGACCAGTGTTACAGACTGCTATATAGGTCCACTAATACAGGACTAGTAAAGGCCCAGTGTTACAGACTGCTATATAGGTCCACTAATACAGGACTAGTAAAGGCCCAGTGTTACAGACTGCTATATAGGTCTGTTAATACAGGACTAGTAATAGACTCCTATACTAACACCTACTGTACTCAGACACCATTCTGATTAACTAACTGACATCATCAAACAGGAAGTAGGTGAAGAAAGTATTCTCTGTCTAATATTTCATTCTTATTGGATGTTGCTAAATTGTGTGTGTGTGTGTGTCGCAGAGCGTCATGATGCTCTTTACGTGGTGGGGTCTCTGGATGAGACTTTGGAGCTAAGAGGGATGAGGTATCATCCCATCGACATCGAGACGTCCGTTATCCGCTCTCACAAGAGCATCGCTGAATGGTGAGACACATTACTATATACCCCCACATCTACACACAGGAACAGATTAACTCAGGGACTCACATGATATCTTTCAAAGTCAGGTGTTGTGTAGCATAGATTAGAAAATCATTTGTGAAAGGTCAAAGTTGATCAGTTCTATAACCGACCCCCTCTGTCTCCCCTGCCTTCCCTGTCTCTCCCCCTCTGTCTCCCCTGCCTTCCCTGTCTCTCCTCCTCTGTCTCCCCTGCCTTCCCTGTCTCTCCTCCTCTGTCTCCCCTGCCTTCCCTGTCTCTCCTCCTCTGTCTCCCCTATCTTCCCTGTCTCTCCCCCTCGGTCTCCCCTGCCTTCCCCTGTCTCTCCCCCTCTCTCCTCCCCTGCCTTCCCTGTCTCTCCTCCTCTGTCTCCCCTATCTTCCCTGTCTCTCCCCCTCGGTCTCCCCTGCCTTCCCCTGTCTCTCCCCCTCGGTCTCCCCTGCCTTCCCCTGTCTCTCCCCCTCTCTCCTCCTCTGTCTCCCCTATCTTCCCTGTCTCTCCCCCTCGGTCTCCCCTGCCTTCCCCTGTCTCTCCCCCTCTGTCTCCCCTGCCTTCCCTGTCTCTCCTCCTCTGTCTCCCCTGCCTTCCCTGTCTCCCCCCCTCTGTCTCCCCTGCCTTCCCTGTCTCTCCTCCTCTGTCTCCCCTATCTTCCCTGTCTCTCCCCCTCTGTCTCCCCTGCCTTCCCTGTCTCTCCTATCTTCCCTGTCTCTCCCCCTCGGTCTCCCCTGCCTTCCCCTGTCTCTCCCCCTCTCTCCTCCTCTGTCTGCCCTATCTTCCCTGTCTCTCCCCCTCTGTCTCCCCTGCCTTCCCTGTCTCTCCCCCTCTGTCTCCCCTATCTTCCCTGTCTCTCCTCCTCTGTCTCCCCTGCCTTCCCCTGTCTCTCCTCCTCTGTCTCCCCTGCCTTCCCTGTCTCTCCCCCTCTGTCTCCCCTGCCTTCCCTGTCTCTCCCCCTCTGTCTCCCCTGCCTTCCCTGTCTCTCCCCCATCTTCCCTGTCTCTCCTCCTCTGTCTCCCCTATCTTCCCTGTCTCTCCTCCTCTGTCTCCCCTATCTTCCCTGTCTCTCCCCCTCGGTCTCCCCTGCCTTCCCCTGTCTCTCCCCCTCTCTCCTCCTCTGTCTCCCCCATCCTCCCTGTCTCCCCCCCTCTGTCTCCCCTGCCTTCCCTGTCTCCCCTCCTCTGTCTCCCCTATCTTCCCTGTCTCCCCCTCTGTCTCCCCTGCCTTCCCTGTCTCTCCTCCTCTGTCTCCCCTATCTTCCCTGTCTCCCCCTCTGTCTCCCCTGCCTTCCCTGTCTCTCCTCCTCTGTCTCCCCTATCTTCCCTGTCTCTCCTCCTCTGTCTCCCCTGCCTTCCCCTGTCTCTCCTCCTCTGTCTCCCCTGCCTTCCCTGTCTCTCCCCCTCTGTCTCCCCTGCCTTCCCTGTCTCTCCCCCTCTGTCTCCCCTGCCTTCCCTGTCTCTCCCCCATCTTCCCTGTCTCTCCTCCTCTGTCTCCCCTATCTTCCCTGTCTCTCCTCCTCTGTCTCCCCTATCTTCCCTGTCTCTCCCCCTCGGTCTCCCCTGCCTTCCCCTGTCTCTCCCCCTCTCTCCTCCTCTGTCTCCCCTGCCTTCCCTGTCTCTCCTCCTCTGTCTCCCCTGCCTTCCCTGTCTCTCCTCCTCTGTCTCCCCTATCTTCCCTGTCTCTCCCCCTCTGTCTCCCCTGCCTTCCCTCTGTCTCCCCTGCCTTCTCTGTCTCTCCTCCTCTGTCTCCCCTATCTTCCCTGGCTCTCCCCCTTGGTCTCCCCTGCCTTTCCCTGTCTCTCCCCCTCTGTCTCCCCTATCTTCCCTGTCTCTCCCCCTCGGTCTCGCCTGCCTTCCCCTGTCTCTCCCCCTCTCTCCTCCTCTGTCTCCCCTATCTTCCCTGTCTCTCCCCCTATGTATCCCCTGACTTCCCTGTCTCTCCTCCTCTGTCTCCCCTGCCTTCCCTGTCTCTCCTCCTCGGTCTCCCCTGCCTTCCCCTGTCTCTCCCCCTCTGTCTCCCCTGCCTTCCCTGTCTCTCCCCCTCTGTCTCCCCTATCTTCCCTGTCTCTCCCTCTCTGTCTCCCCTATCTTCCCTGTCACTCCTCCTCTGTCTCCCCTGCCTTCCCTGTCTCTCCCCCTCTGTCTCCCCTGCCTTCCCTGTCTCTCCCCCTCTGTCTCCCCTGCCTTCCCTGTCTCTCCCCCTCTGTCTCCCCTGCCTTCCCTGTCTCTCCCCATCTGTCTCCCCTATCTTCCCTGTCTCTCCTCCTCTGTCTCCCCTATCTTCCCTGTCTCTCCTCCTCTGTCTCCCCTATCTTCCCTGTCTCTCCCCCTCTGTCTCCCCTGCCTTCCCTGTCTCTCCCCCTCTGTCTCCCCTGCCGTCCCTGTCTCCCCCCCTCTGTCTCCCCTGCCTTCCCTGTCTCCCCTCCTCTGTCTCCCCTGCCTTCCCTTTCTCTCCTCCTCTGTCTTCCCTGTCTTCCCTGTCTCTCATCCTCTGTCTCCCCTATCTTCCCTGTCTCTCCCCCTCGGTCTCCCCTGCATTCCCCTGTCTCTCCCCCTCTCTCCTCCTCTATCTTCCCTGTCTCTCCCCCTCGGTCTCCCCTGCCTTCCCCTGTCTCTCCCCCTCTCTCCTCCTCTGTCTCCCCTGCCTTCCCTGTCTCTCCCCCTCTGTCTCCCCTGCCTTCCCTGTCTCTCCTCCTCTGTCTCCCCTATCTTCCCTGTCTCTCCCCCTCTGTCTCCCCTGTCTCTCCTCCTCTTTCTCCCCTGCCTTCCCTGTCTCTCCCCCTCTTTCTCCCCTGCCTTCCCTGTCTTTCCTCCTCTGTCTCCCCTGCCTTCCCTGTCTCTCCTCCTCTGTCTCCCCTGCCTTCCCTGTCTCTCCTCCTCTGTCTCCCCTGCCTTCCCTGTCAGTCCTCCTCTGTCTCCCCTATCTTCCTTGTCTCTCCCCCTCGGTCTCCCCTGCCTTCCCCTGTCTCTCCCCCTCTCTCCTCCTCTGTCTCCCCTATCTTCCCTGTCTCTCCTCCTCTGTCTCCCCTGCCTTCCCTGTCTCTCCTCCTCTGTCTCCCCTGCCTTCCCTGTCTCTCCTCCTCTGTCTCCCCTATCTTCCCTGTCTCTCCTCCTCTGTCTCCCCTATCTTCCCTGTCTATCCCCCTATGTCTCCCCTGCCTTCCCTGTCTCTCCTCCTCTGTCTCCCCTATCTTCCCTGTCTCTCCCCCTCGGTCTCCCCTGCCTTCCCCTGTCTCTCCCCCTCTCTCCTCCTCTGTCTCCCCTATCTTCCCTGTCTCTCCCCCTCTGTCTCCCCTGCCTTCCCTGTCTCTCCCCCTCTGTCTCCCCTATCTTCCCTGTCTCACCTCCTCTTTCTCCCCTGCCTTCCCTGTCTCTCCCCCTCTGTCTCCCCTGCCTTCCCTGTCTCCCCCCCTCTGTCTCCCCTGCCTTCCCTGTCTCTCCTCCTCTGCCTCCCCTATCTTCCCTGTCTCTCCCCCTATGTCTCCCCTGACTTCCCTGTCTCTCCTCCTCTGTCTCCCATATCTTCCCTGTCTCTCCCCCTCGGTCTCCCCTGCCTTCCCCTGTCTCTCCCCCTCTCTCCTCCTCTGTCTCCCCTATCTTCCCTGTCTCTCCCCCTCTGTCTCCCCTGCCTTCCCTGTCTCTCCCCCTCTGTCTCCCCTATCTTCCCTGTCTCTCCTCCTCTTTCTCCCCTGCCTTCCCTGTCTCTCCCCCTCTGTCTCCCCTGCCTTCCCTGTCTCCCCCCCTCTGTCTCCCCTGCCTTCCCTGTCTCTCCTCCTCTGCCTCCCCTATCTTCCCTGTCTCTCCCCCTATGTCTCCCCTGACTTCCCTGTCTCTCCTCCTCTGTCTCCCATATCTTCCCTGTCTCTCCCCCTCGGTCTCCCCTGCCTTCCCCTGTCTCTCCCCCTCTCTCCTCCTCTATCTTCCCTGTCTCTCCCCCTCGGTCTCCCCTGCCTTCCCCTGTCTCTCCCCCTCTCTCCTCCTCTGTCTCCCCTGCCTTCCCTGTCTCTCCCCCTCTGTCTCCCCTGCCTTCCCTGTCTCTCCCCCTCTGTCTCCCCTGCCTTCCCTGTCTCTCCTCCTCTGTCTCCCCTATC
Organism: Coregonus lavaretus; assembly: GCF_964263955.1. Lineage (NCBI taxonomy): Eukaryota > Metazoa > Chordata > Actinopteri > Salmoniformes > Salmonidae > Coregonus > Coregonus lavaretus. The sequence continues at coordinate 345,064 of NW_028160499.1, read as the reverse complement.
TTCCCTGTCTCTCCCCCTCTGTCTCCCCTGTCTCTCCTCCTCTTTCTCCCCTGCCTTCCCTGTCTCTCCCCCTCTTTCTCCCCTGCCTTCCCTGTCTCTCCTCCTCTGTCTCCCCTGCCTTCCCTGTCTCTCCTCCTCTGTCTCCCCTGCCTTCCCTGTCTCTCCTCCTCTGTCTCCCCTGCCTTCCCTGTCACTCCTCCTCTGTCTCCCCTATCTTCCCTGTCTCTCCCCCTCGGTCTCCCCTGCCTTCCCCTGTCTCTCCCCCTCTCTCCTCCTCTGTCTCCCCTGACTTCCCTGTCTCTCCTCCTCTGTCTCCCCTATCTTCCCTGTCTCTCCTCCTCTGTCTCCCCTGCCTTCCCTGTCTCTCCTCCTCTGTCTCCCCTATCTTCCCTGTCTCTCCTCCTCTGTCTCCCCTATCTTCCCTGTCTATCCCCCTATGTCTCCCCTGCCTTCCCTGTCTCTCCTCCTCTGTCTCCCCTATCTTCCCTGTCTCTCCCCCTCGGTCTCCCCTGCCTTCCCCTGTCTCTCCCCCTCTCTCCTCCTCTGTCTCCCCTATCTTCCCTGTCTCTCCCCCTCTGTCTCCCCTGCCTTCCCTGTCTCTCCCCCTCTGTCTCCCCTGCCTTCCCTGTCTCTCCCCCTCTGTCTCCCCTATTTTCCCTGTCACTCCTCCTCTGTCTCCCCTGCCTTCCCTGTCTCTCCCCCTCTGTCTCCCCTGCCTTCCCTGTCTCTACCCCACTGTCTCCCCTGCCTTCCCTGTCTCTCCCCCTCTGTCTCTCCTGCCTTCCCTGTCTCTCCCCCTCTTTCTCCCCTATCTACCCTGTCTCTCCTCATCTGTCTCCCCTATTTTCCCTGTCTCTCCTCCTCTGTCTCCCCTATCTTCCCTGTCTCTCCCCCTCTGTCTCCCCTGCCTTCCCTGTCTCTCCCCCTCTGTCTCCCCTGCCTTCCCTGTCTCCCCCCCTCTGTCTCCCCTGCCTTCCCTGTCTCCCCCCCTCTGTCTCCCCTGCCTTCCCTGTCTCTCCTCCTCTGTCTCTCCCCCTCTGTCTCCCCTGCCTTCCCTGTCTCTCCTCCTCTGTCTCCCCTATCTTCCCTGTCTCTCCCCCTCCATCTCCCCTATCTTCCCTGTCTCTCCTCCTCTGTCTCCCCTGCCTTCCCTTTCTCTCCCCCTCTGTCTCCCCTGCCTTCCCTGTCTCTCCCCCTCGGTCTCCCCTGCCTTCCCCTGTCTCTCCCCCTCTCTCCTCCTCTGTCTCCCCTATCTTCCCTGTCTCTCCCCCTCGGTCTCCCCTGCCTTCCCCTGTCTCTTCCCCTCTCTCCTCCTCTGTCTCCCCTGCCTTCCCTGTCTCTCATCCTCTGTCTCCCCTATCTTCCCTGTCTCTCCCCCTCGGTCTCCCCTGCCTTCCCCTGTCTCTCCCCCTCTCTCCTCCTCTGTCTCCTCTATCTTCCCCGTCTCTCCTCCTCTGTCTCCCCTATCTTCCCTGTCTCTCCCCCTCGGTCTCCCCTGCCTTCCCCTGTCTCTCCCCCTCTCTCCTCCTCTGTCTCCCCCATCTTCCCTGTCTCCCCCCCTCTGTCTCCCCTGCCTTCCCTGTCTCCCCTCCTCTGTCTCCCCTATCTTCCCTGTCTCCCCCTCTGTCTCCCCTGCCTTCCCTGTCTCTCCTCCTCTGTCTCCCCTATCTTCCCTGTCTCCCCCTCTGTCTCCCCTGCCTTCCCTGTCTCTCCTCCTCTGTCTCCCCTATCTTCCCTGTCTCTCCTCCTCTGTCTCCCCTGCCTTCCCCTGTCTCTCCTCCTCTGTCTCCCCTGCCTTCCCTGTCTCTCCCCCTCTGTCTCCCCTGCCTTCCCTGTCTCTCCCCCTCTGTCTCCCCTGCCTTCCCTGTCTCTCCCCCATCTTCCCTGTCTCTCCTCCTCTGTCTCCCCTATCTTCCCTGTCTCTCCTCCTCTGTCTCCCCTATCTTCCCTGTCTCTCCCCCTCGGTCTCCCCTGCCTTCCCCTGTCTCTCCCCCTCTCTCCTCCTCTGTCTCCCCTGCCTTCCCTGTCTCTCCTCCTCTGTCTCCCCTGCCTTCCCTGTCTCTCCTCCTCTGTCTCCCCTATCTTCCCTGTCTCTCCCCCTCTGTCTCCCCTGCCTTCCCTCTGTCTCCCCTGCCTTCTCTGTCTCTCCTCCTCTGTCTCCCCTATCTTCCCTGGCTCTCCCCCTTGGTCTCCCCTGCCTTTCCCTGTCTCTCCCCCTCTGTCTCCCCTATCTTCCCTGTCTCTCCCCCTCGGTCTCGCCTGCCTTCCCCTGTCTCTCCCCCTCTCTCCTCCTCTGTCTCCCCTATCTTCCCTGTCTCTCCCCCTATGTATCCCCTGACTTCCCTGTCTCTCCTCCTCTGTCTCCCCTGCCTTCCCTGTCTCTCCTCCTCGGTCTCCCCTGCCTTCCCCTGTCTCTCCCCCTCTGTCTCCCCTGCCTTCCCTGTCTCTCCCCCTCTGTCTCCCCTATCTTCCCTGTCTCTCCCCCTCTGTCTCCCCTATCTTCCCTGTCACTCCTCCTCTGTCTCCCCTGCCTTCCCTGTCTCTACCCCTCTGTCTCCCCTGCCTTCCCTGTCTCTCCCCCTCTGTCTCCCCTGCCTTCCCTGTCTCTCCCCCTCTGTCTCCCCTGCCTTCCCTGTCTCTCCCCATCTGTCTCCCCTATCTTCCCTGTCTCTCCTCCTCTGTCTCCCCTATCTTCCCTGTCTCTCCTCCTCTGTCTCCCCTATCTTCCCTGTCTCTCCCCCTCTGTCTCCCCTGCCTTCCCTGTCTCTCCCCCTCTGTCTCCCCTGCCGTCCCTGTCTCCCCCCCTCTGTCTCCCCTGCCTTCCCTGTCTCCCCTCCTCTGTCTCCCCTGCCTTCCCTTTCTCTCCTCCTCTGTCTTCCCTGTCTTCCCTGTCTCTCATCCTCTGTCTCCCCTATCTTCCCTGTCTCTCCCCCTCGGTCTCCCCTGCATTCCCCTGTCTCTCCCCCTCTCTCCTCCTCTATCTTCCCTGTCTCTCCCCCTCGGTCTCCCCTGCCTTCCCCTGTCTCTCCCCCTCTCTCCTCCTCTGTCTCCCCTGCCTTCCCTGTCTCTCCCCCTCTGTCTCCCCTGCCTTCCCTGTCTCTCCCCCTCTGTCTCCCCTGCCTTCCCTGTCTCTCCTCCTCTGTCTCCCCTATCTTCCCTGTCTCTCCCCCTCTGTCTCCCCTGTCTCTCCTCCTCTTTCTCCCCTGCCTTCCCTGTCTCTCCCCCTCTTTCTCCCCTGCCTTCCCTGTCTTTCCTCCTCTGTCTCCCCTTCCTTCCCTGTCTCTCCTCCTCTGTCTCCCCTGCCTTCCCTGTCTCTCCTCCTCTGTCTCCCCTGCCTTCCCTGTCAGTCCTCCTCTGTCTCCCCTATCTTCCTTGTCTCTCCCCCTCGGTCTCCCCTGCCTTCCCCTGTCTCTCCCCCTCTCTCCTCCTCTGTCTCCCCTATCTTCCCTGTCTCTCCTCCTCTGTCTCCCCTGCCTTCCCTGTCTCTCCTCCTCTGTCTCCCCTGCCTTCCCTGTCTCTCCTCCTCTGTCTCCCCTATCTTCCCTGTCTCTCCTCCTCTGTCTCCCCTATCTTCCCTGTCTATCCCCCTATGTCTCCCCTGCCTTCCCTGTCTCTCCTCCTCTGTCTCCCCTATCTTCCCTGTCTCTCCCCCTCGGTCTCCCCTGCCTTCCCCTGTCTCTCCCCCTCTCTCCTCCTCTGTCTCCCCTATCTTCCCTGTCTCTCCCCCTCTGTCTCCCCTGCCTTCCCTGTCTCTCCCCCTCTGTCTCCCCTATCTTCCCTGTCTCACCTCCTCTTTCTCCCCTGCCTTCCCTGTCTCTCCCCCTCTGTCTCCCCTGCCTTCCCTGTCTCCCCCCCTCTGTCTCCCCTGCCTTCCCTGTCTCCCCCCCTCTGTCTCCCCTGCCTTCCCTGTCTCTCCTCCTCTGTCTCCCCTATCTTCCCTGTCTCTCCCCCTCTGTCTCCCCTGCCTTCCCTGTCTCTCCTCCTCTGTCTCCCCTATATTCCCTGTCTCTCCCCCTCCATCTCCCCTATCTTCCCTGTCTCTCCTCCTCTGTCTCCCCTGCCTTCCCTGTCTCTCCCCCTCTGTCTCCCCTGCCTTCCCTGTCTCTCCCCCTCGGTCTCCCCTGCCTTCCCCTGTCTCTCCCCCTCTCTCCTCCTCTGTCTCCCCTATCTTCCCTGTCTCTCCCCCTCGGTCTCCCCTGCCTTCCCCTGTCTCTTCCCCTCTCTCCTCCTCTGTCTCCCCTGCCTTCCCTGTCTCTCATCCTCTGTCTCCCCTATCTTCCCTGTCTCTCCCCCTCGGTCTCCCCTGCCTTCCCCTGTCTCTCCCCCTCTCTCCTCCTCTGTCTCCTCTATCTTCCCTGTCTCTCCTCCTCTGTCTCCCCTATCTTCCCTGTCTCTCCTCCTCTGTCTCCCCTATTTTCCCTGTCTCTCCTCCTCTGTCTCCCCTATCTTCCCTGTCTCTCCCCCTCTGTCTCCCCTGCCTTCCCTGTCTCTCCTCCTCTGTCTCCCCTATCTTCCCTGTCTCTCCCCCTCTGTCTCCCCTGCCTTCCCTGTCTCTCCTCCTCTGTCTCCCCTATCTTCCCTGTCTCTCCCCCTCTGTCTCCCCTGCCTTCCCTGTCTCTCCTCCTCTGTCTCCCCTATCTTCCCTGTCTCTCCCCCTCTATCTCCCCTATCTTCCCTGTCTCTCCTCCTCTGTCTCCCCTGCCTTCCCTGTCTCTCCCCCTCTGTCTCCCCTGCCTTCCCTGTCTCTCCCCCTCGGTCTCCCCTGCCTTCCCCTGTCTCTTCCCCTCTCTCCTCCTCTGTCTCCCCTGCCTTCCCTGTCTCTCATCCTCTGTCTCCCCTGCCTTCCCTGTCTCTCATCCTCTGTCTCCCCTATCTTCCCTGTCTCTCCCCCTCGGTCTCCCCTGCCTTCCCCTGTCTCTCCCCCTCTCTCTTCCTCTATCTCCTCTATCTTCCCTGTCTCTCCTCCTCTGTCTCCCCTATCTTCCCTGTCTCTCCTCCTCTGTCTCCCCTATTTTCCCTGTCTCTCCTCCTCTGTCTCCCCTATCTTCCCTGTCTCTCCCCCTCTGTCTCCCCTGCCTCTCCCCCTCTGTCTCCCCTGCCTTCCCTGTCTCTCCTCCTCTGTCTCCCCTATCTTCCCTGTCTCTCCCCCTCTGTCTCCCTTGCCTTCCCTGTCTCTCCTCCTCTTTCTCCCCTGCCTTCCCTGTCTCTCCTCCTCTGTCTCCCCTATCTTCCCTGTCTCTCCCCCTCTGTCTCCCCTGCCTTCTCTGTCTCTCCTCCTCTGTCTCCCCTATCTTCCCTGTCTCTCCCCCTTGGTCTCCCCTGCCTTCCCCTGTCTCTCCCCCTCTCTCCTCCTCTGTCTCCCCTATCTTCCCTGTCTCTCCCCCTCGGTCTCCCTTGCCTTCCCCTGTCTCTCCCCCTCTCTCATCCTCTGTCTCCCCTATCTTCCCTGTCTCTCCTCCTCTGTCTCCCCTATCTTCCCTGTCTCTCCTCCTCTGTCTCCCCTATTTTCCCTGCCTCTCCTATCTTCCCTGTCTCTCCCCCTCTGTCTCCCCTGCCTTCCCTGTCTCTCCCCCTCTGTCTCCCCTGCCTTCCCTGTCTCCCCCCCTCTGTCTCCCCTGCCTTCCCTGTCTCCCCCCCTCTGTCTCCCCTGCCTTCCCTGTCTCTCCTCCTCTGTCTCCCCTATCTTCCCTGTCTCTCCCCCTCTGTCTCCCCTGCCTTCCCTGTCTCTCCTCCTCTGTCTCCCCTATCTTCCCTGTCTCTCCCCCTCTGTCTCCCCTGTCTTCCCTGTCTCTCCTCCTCTGTCTCCCCTATCTTCCCTGTCTCTCCCCCTCTGTCTCCCCTGCCTTCCCTGTCTCTCCTCCTCTGTCTTCCCTGTCTCTCCCCCTCGGTCTCCCCTGCCTTCCCCTGTCTCTCCCCCTCTCTCCTCCTCTGTCTCCCCTATCTTCCCTGTCTCACCCCCTCGGTCTCCCCTGCCTTCCCCTGTCTCTCCCCCTCTCTCCTCCTCTGTCTCCCCTGCCTTCCCTGTCTCTCCCCCTCTGTCTCCCCTATCTTCCCTGTCTCTCCCCCTCGGTCTCACCTGCCTTCCCCTGTCTCTCCCCCTCTCTCCTCCTCTGTCTCCCCTATCTTCCCTGTCTCTCCCCCTCGGTCTCCCATGCCTTCCCCTGTCTCTCCCCCTCTCTCCTCCTCTGTCTCCCCTGCCTTCCCTGTCTCTCCCCCTCTGTCTCCCCTGCCTTCCCTGTCTCTCCCCCTCGGTCTCCCCTGCCTTCCCCTGTCTCTCCCCCTCTCTCCTCCTCTGTCTCCCCTATCTTCCCTGTCTCTCCTCCTCTGTCTCCCCTATCTTCCCTGTCTCTCCCCCTCTGTCTCCCCTGCCTTCCCCTGTCTCTCCTCCTCTGTCTCCCCTATCTTCCCTGTCTCTCCTCCTCTGTCTCCCCTGCCTTCCCTGTCTCTCCTCCTCTGTCTCCCCTATCTTCCCTGTCTCTCCCCATCTGTCTCCCCTGCCTTCCCTGTCTCTCCTCCTCTGTTTCCCCTATCTTCCCTGTCTCTCCCCATCTGTCTCCCCTATCTTCCCTGTCTCTCCTCCTCTGTCTCCCCTATCTTCCCTGTCTCTCCCCCTCTGTCTCCCCTGCCTTCCCTGTCTCTCCTCCTCTCTGTTCGGTTTTTACTTGCTAGTGGTGGAGCTCACACTGTTAATGCTGACTGTATAAACTGAACCTAACTACCTGTCTCTCTCCCTCTCCTCCCTGTCTCAGTGCTGTGTTCACATGGACTAACCTCCTGGTGGTAGTAGTGGAGCTGTCTGGGTCGGAGCAGGAGGCTCTTGATCTGGTTCCCCTGGTGACTAACGTGGTTCTGGAGGACCACTACCTGATAGTGGGTGTGGTGGTGGTGGTGGACCCAGGGGTTATACCAATCAACTCTAGAGGAGAGAAACAGAGGATGCACCTACGGGACGGCTTCCTGGCCGACCAGCTGGACCCCATTTATGTAGCATACAACATGTAAACAACAACATGGCAACAACAAGATGTTAACAACAAGATGTAAACACCTGGAACCCATCTACGTAACATGTAAACAAAGAAGGAGGAGGAGGAAGTGCCGCTCAGAGAATAAGAAATTGACTACGGACCACACAGCATAAACCTCTTGGTGTCTCTTTCTCCCTGTTTGTTTCTCAGTTTGTCCCAGCAGAATAGTGATGGTCTTGGTGGGGCTGTAGAGTCAGAATAGTGATGGTCTTGGTGGGGCTGTAGAGTCAGAATAGTGATGGTCTTGGTGGGGCTGTAGAGTCAGAATAGTGATGGTCTTGGTGGGGCTGTAGAGTCAGAATAGTGATGGTCTTGGTGGGGCTGTAGAGTCAGAATAGTGATGGTCTTGGTGGGGCTGTACAGTCAGAATAGTGATGGTCTTGGTGGGGCTGTAGAGTGGACCAGAGGACCAGGAAGGGGACTAGGTGGGGGACTAGAGGACCAGGCAGGAGACTAGAGGACCAGGCAGGAGACTAGAGGACCAGGCAGGAGACTAGAGGACCAGGCAGGAGACTAGAGGACCAGGCAGGAGACTAGAGGGGACTAGAGGACAAGGCAGGAGACTAGAGGACCAGGCAGGGGACTAGAGGACCAGGCAGGAGACTAGAGGACCAGGCAGGGGACTAGAGGGGACTAGAGGACCAGGCAGGGGACTAGAGGGGACTAGAGGACCAGGCAGGGGACTAGAGGACCAGGCAGGAGACTAGAGGGGACTAGAGGACGAGGCAGGGGACTAGAGGACCAGGCAGGAGACTAGAGGACTAGGCAGGAGACTAGAGGACCAGACAGGAGACTAGAGGACCAGGCAGGAGACTAGAGGACTAGGCAGGAGACTAGAGGACCAGACAGGAGACTACAGGTCCAGGCAGGGGACTAGAGGACCAGGCAGGAGACTAGAGGACCAGGCAGGGGACTAGAGGACCAGGCAGGAGACTAGAGGACCAGGCAGGAGACTAGAGGACCAGGCAGGGGACTAGAGGACCAGGCAGGAGACTGGAGGACCAGGCAGGAGACTAGAGGGGACTAGAGGACCAGGCAGGAGACTAGAGGACCAGGCAGGGGACTAGAGGACCAGGCAGGAGACTAGAGGGGACTAGAGGACCAGGCAGGGGACTAGAGGACCAGGCAGGAGACTAGAGGACTAGGCAGGAGACTAGAGGACCAGACAGGAGACTAGAGGTCCAGGCAGGGGACTAGAGGACCAGGCAGGAGACTAGAGGACCAGGCAGGAGACTAGAGGACCAGGCAGGAGACTAGAGGACCAGGCAGGGGACTAGAGGACCAGGCAGGAGACTAGAGGACCAGGCAGGAGACTAGAGGGGACTAGAGGACCAGGCAGGAGACTAGAGGACCAGGCAGGGGACTAGAGGACCAGGCAGGAGACTAGAGGGGACTAGAGGACCAGGCAGGGGACTAGAGGACCAGGCAGGAGACTAGAGGACTAGACAGGAGACTAGAGGACCAGACAGGAGACTAGAGGTCCAGGCAGGGGACTAGAGGACCAGGCAGGAGACTAGAGGGGACTAGAGGTCCAGGCAGGAGACTAGAGGACCAGGCAGGAGACTAGAGGACCAGGCAGGAGACTAGAGGATTAGGCAGGAGACTAGAGGACCAGGCAGGAGACTAGAGGTCCAGGCAGGAGACTAGAGGACCAGGCAGGAGACTAGAGGACCAGGCAGGAGACTAGAGGACCAGGCAGGAGACTAGAGGACCAGGCAGGAGACTAGAGGACCAGGCAGGGGACTAGAGGACCAGGCAGGAGACTAGAGGACCAGGCAGGAGACTAGAGGACCAGGCAGGGGACTAGAGGACCAGGCAGGAGACTGGAGGACCAGGCAGGAGACTAGAGGGGACTAGAGGACCAGGCAGGGGACTAGAGGACCAGGCAGGGGACTAGAGGACCAGGCAGGAGACTAGAGGGGACTAGAGGACCAGGCAGGGGACTAGAGGACCAGGCAGGAGACTAGAGGACTAGGCAGGAGACTAGAGGACCAGACAGGAGACTAGAGGTCCAGGCAGGGGACTAGAGGACCAGGCAGGAGACTAGAGGGGACTAGAGGTCCAGGCAGGAGACTAGAGGACCAGGCAGGAGACTAGAGGACCAGGCAGGAGACTAGAGGACTAGGCAGGAGACTAGAGGACCAGGCAGGAGACTAGAGGTCCAGGCAGGAGACTAGAGGACCAGGCAGGAGACTAGAGGACCAGGCAGGAGACTAGAGGACCAGGCAGGAGACTAGAGGACCAGGCAGGAGACTAGAGGACTAGGCAGGAGACTAGAGGACCAGGCAGGAGACTAGAGGTCCAGGCAGGGGACTAGAGGACCAGCCAGGGGACTAGAGGACCAGGCAGGAGACTAGAGGACCAGGCAGGAGACTAGAGGACCAGGCAGGAGACTAGAGGGGACTAGAGGTCCAGGCAGGAGACTAGGTGGGGGACTAGAGGACCAGGCAGGAGACTAGAGGACCAGGCAGGGGACTAGAGGACCAGGCAGGAGACTAGAGGACCAGGCAGGAGACTAGAGGACCAGGCAGGGGACTAGAGGACCAGGCAGGAGACTAGAGGACCAGGCAGGAGACTAGAGGGGACTAGAGGACCAGGCAGGAGACTAGAGGACCAGGCAGGGGACTAGAGGACCAGGCAGGAGACTAGAGGGGACTAGAGGACCAGGCAGGGGACTAGAGGACCAGGCAGGAGACTAGAGGACTAGGCAGGAGACTAGAGGACCAGACAGGAGACTAGAGGTCCAGGCAGGGGACTAGAGGACCAGGCAGGAGACTAGAGGGGACTAGAGGTCCAGGCAGGAGACTAGAGGACCAGGCAGGATACTAGAGGACTAGGCAGGAGACTAGAGGACCAGGCAGGAGACTAGAGGTCCAGGCAGGAGACTAGAGGACCAGGTAGGAGACTAGAGGACCAGGCAGGAGACTAGAGGACCAGGCAGGAGACTAGAGGACCAGGCAGGAGACTAGAGGACCAGGCAGGAGACTAGAGGTCCAGGCAGGGGACTAGAGGACCAGCCAGGGGACTAGAGGACCAGGCAGGAGACTAGAGGACCAGGCAGGAGACTAGAGGACCAGGCAGGAGACTAGAGGGGACTAGAGATCCAGGCAGGAGACTAGGTGGGGGACTAGAGGACCAGGCAGGGGACTAGAGGACCAGGCAGGAGACTAGAGGACCAGGCAGGAGACTAGAGGACCAGGCAGGAGACTAGAGGACAAGGCAGGAGACTAGAGGGGACTAGAGGTCCAGGCAGGAGACTAGGTGGGGGACTAGAGGACCAGGCAGGGGACTAGAGGGGACTAGAGGACCAGGCAGGAGACTAGAGGGGACTAGAGGACCAGGCAGGAGACTAGAGGACCAGGCAGGAGACTAGAGGGGACTAGAGGACCAGGCAGGAGACTAGAGGACCAGGCAGGAGACTAGAGGACCAGGCAGGAGACTAGAGGACCAGGCAGGGGACTAGAGGACCAGGCAGGAGACTAGAGGGGACTAGAGGACCAGGCAGGAGACTAGAGGACCAGGCAGGAGACTAGAGGGGACTAGAGGACCAGGCAGGAGACTAGAGGGGACTAGAGGACCAGGCAGGAGACTAGAGGACCAGGCAGGAGACTAGAGGGGACTAGAGGACCAGGCAGGAGACTAGAGGACCAGGCAGGAGACTAGAGGACCAGGCAGGAGACTAGAGGGGACTAGAGGACCAGGCAGGAGACTAGAGGACCAGGCAGGAGACTAGAGGGGACTAGAGGACCAGGCAGGAGACTAGGTGGGGGACTAGAGGACCAGGCAGGAGACTAGAGGGGACTAGAGGACCAGGCAGGGGACTAGAGGGGACTAGAGGACCAGGCAGGAGACTAGAGGGGACTAGAGGACCAGGCAGGGGACTAGAGGGGACTAGAGGACCAGGCAGGGGACTAGAGGGGACTAGAGGACCAGGCAGGGGACTAGAGGACCAGGCAGGAGACTAGAGGACTAGGCAGGAGACTAGAGGACCAGGCAGGAGACTAGAGGACCAGGCAGGAGACTAGAGGGGACTAGAGGACCAGGCAGGAGACTAGGTGGGGGACTAGAGGACCAGGCAGGAGACTAGAGGACCAGGCAGGAGACTAGAGGGGACTAGAGGACCAGGCAGGAGACTAGAGGGGACTAGAGGACCAGGCAGGAGACTAGAGGACCAGGCAGGAGACTAGAGGACCAGGCAGGAGACTAGAGGGGACTAGAGGACCAGGCAGGAGACTAGAGGGGACTAGAGGACCAGGCAGGAGACTAGAGGACCAGGCAGGAGACTAGAGGACCAGGCAGGAGACTAGAGGACCAGGCAGGGGACTAGAGGACCAGGCAGGGGACTAGAGGACCAGGCAGGAGACTAGAGGACCAGGCAGGAGACTAGAGGGGACTAGAGGACCAGGCAGGAGACTAGAGGACCAGGCAGGGGACTAGAGGTCCAGGCAGGGGACTAGAGGACCAGGCAGGAGACTAGAGGACCAGGCAGGAGACTAGAGGACCAGGCAGGAGACTAGAGGACCAGGCAGGAGACTAGAGGACCAGGCAGGAGACTAGAGGACCAGGCAGGAGACTAGAGGGGACTAGAGGACCAGGCAGGAGACTAGAGGACCAGGCAGGAGACTAGAGGGGACTAGAGGACCAGGCAGGAGACTAGAGGACCAGGCAGGAGACTAGAGGACCAGGCAGGAGACTAGAGGACCAGGCAGGAGACTAGAGGACCAGGCAGGAGACTAGAGGACCAGGCAGGAGACTAGAGGTCCAGTCAGGGGACTAGAGGACCAGGCAGGAGACTAGAGGACCAGGCGGGAGACTAGAGGACCAGGCGGGAGACTAGAGGACCAGGCAGGAGACTAGAGGACCAGGCAGGAGACTAGAGGACCAGGCAGGAGACTGGAGGACCAGGCAGGAGACTGGAGGACCAGGCAGGAGACTGGAGGACCAGGCAGGAGACTAGAGGACCAGGCAGGAGCCTAGAGGACCAGGCAGGGGACTAGAGGACCAGGCAGGAGACTGGAGGACCAGGCAGGGGACTAGAGGACCAGGCAGGGGACTAGAGGACCAGGCAGGGGACTAGAGGACCAGGCAGGAGACTAGAGGACCAGGCAGGAGACTAGAGGACCAGGCAGGAGACTAGAGGACCAGGCAGGAGACTGGAGGACCAGGCAGGAGACTAGAGGTCCAGGCAGGGGACTAGAGGACCAGGCAGGGGACTAGAGGACCAGGCAGGAGACTAGAGGACCAGGCAGGAGACTAGAGGACCAGGCAGGAGACTAGAGGACCAGGCAGGGGACTAGAGGACCAGGCAGGAGACTAGAGGACCAGGCAGGAGACTAGAGGGGACTAGAGGACCAGGCAGGAGACTAGAGGACCAGGCAGGGGACTAGAGGACCAGGCAGGAGACTAGAGGACCAGGCAGGAGACTAGAGGACCAGGCAGGAGACTAGAGGACCAGGCAGGAGACTAGAGGACCAGGCAGGAGACTAGAGGACCAGGCAGGAGACTAGAGGGGACTAGAGGACCAGGCAGGGGACTAGAGGACCAGGCAGGAGACTAGAGGGGACTAGAGGACCAGGCAGGAGACTAGAGGGGACTAGAGGACCAGGCAGGAGACTAGAGGACCAGGCAGGAGACTAGAGGACCAGGCAGGAGACTAGAGGACCATACAGGGGACTAGAGGACCAGGCAGGAGACTAGAGGACCAGGCAGGAGACTAGAGGACCAGGCAGGAGACTAGAGGGGACTAGAGGGGACTAGAGGACCAGGCAGGAGACTAGAGGGGACTAGAGGACCAGGCAGGAGACTAGAGGGGACTAGAGGACCAGGCAGGAGACTAGAGGACCAGGCAGGAGACTAGAGGACCAGGCAGGAGACTAGAGGACCAGGCAGGAGACTAGAGGACCATGCAGGGGACTAGAGGACCAGGCAGGAGACTAGAGGTCCAGGCAGGGGACTAGAGGACCAGGCAGGAGACTAGAGGACCAGGCAGGAGACTAGAGGACCAGGCAGGGGACTAGAGGACCAGGCAGGAGACTAGAGGACCAGGCAGGAGACTAGAGGGGACTAGAGGACCAGGCAGGAGACTAGAGGACCAGGCAGGGGACTAGAGGACCAGGCAGGAGACTAGAGGGGACTAGAGGACCAGGCAGGGGACTAGAGGACCAGGCAGGAGACTAGAGGACTAGGCAGGAGACTAGAGGACCAGACAGGAGACTAGAGGTCCAGGCAGGGGACTAGAGGACCAGGCAGGAGACTAGAGGGGACTAGAGGTCCAGGCAGGAGACTAGAGGACCAGTCAGGAGACTAGAGGACCAGGCAGGAGACTAGAGGACTAGGCAGGAGACTAGAGGACCAGGCAGGAGACTAGAGGTCCAGGCAGGAGACTAGAGGACCAGGCAGGAGACTAGAGGACCAGGCAGGAGACTAGAGGACCAGGCAGGAGACTAGAGGACCAGGCAGGAGACTAGAGGACCAGGCAGGGGACTAGAGGACCAGGCAGGAGACTAGAGGACCAGGCAGGAGACTAGAGGACCAGGCAGGGGACTAGAGGACCAGGCAGGAGACTGGAGGACCAGGCAGGAGACTAGAGGGGACTAGAGGACCAGGCAGGAGACTAGAGGACCAGGCAGGGGACTAGAGGACCAGGCAGGAGACTAGAGGGGACTAGAGGACCAGGCAGGGGACTAGAGGACCAGGCAGGAGACTAGAGGACTAGGCAGGAGACTAGAGGACCAGACAGGAGACTAGAGGTCCAGGCAGGGGACTAGAGGACCAGGCAGGAGACTAGAGGGGACTAGAGGTCCAGGCAGGAGACTAGAGGACCAGGCAGGAGACTAGAGGACCAGGCAGGAGACTAGAGGACTAGGCAGGAGACTAGAGGACCAGGCAGGAGACTAGAGGACCAGGCAGGAGACTAGAGGTCCAGGCAGGGGACTAGAGGACCAGCCAGGGGACTAGAGGACCAGGCAGAAGACTAGAGGACCAGGCAGGAGACTAGAGGACCAGGCAGGAGACTAGAGGGGACTAGAGGTCCAGGCAGGAGACTAGGTGGGGGACTAGAGGACCAGGCAGGAGACTAGAGGACCAGGCAGGGGACTAGAGGACCAGGCAGGAGACTAGAGGACCAGGCAGGAGACTAGAGGACCAGGCAGGGGACTAGAGGACCAGGCAGGAGACTAGAGGACCAGGCAGGAGACTAGAGGACCAGGCAGGAGACTAGAGGACCAGGCAGGAGACTAGAGGACCAGGCAGGAGACTAGAGGACCAGGCAGGAGACTAGAGGTCCAGGCAGGAGACTAGAGGACCAGGCAGGAGACTAGAGGGGACTAGAGGACCAGGCAGGAGACTAGAGGACCAGGCAGGAGACTAGAGGGGACTAGAGGACCAGGCAGGAGACTAGAGGACCAGGCAGGAGACTAGAGGACCAGGCAGGAGACTAGAGGACCAGGCAGGAGACTAGAGGACCAGGCAGGAGACTAGAGGACCAGGCAGGAGACTAGAGGTCCAGTCAGGGGACTAGAGGACCAGGCAGGAGACTAGAGGACCAGGCAGGAGACTAGAGGTCCAGGCAGGAGACTAGAGGACCAGGCAGGAGACTAGAGGACCAGGCAGGAGACTAGAGGACCAGGCAGGAGACTAGAGGACCAGGCAGGAGACTAGAGGACCAGGCAGGAGACTAGAGGACCAGGCAGGAGACTAGAGGTCCAGGCAGGGGACTAGAGGACCAGCCAGGGGACTAGAGGACCAGGCAGGAGACTAGAGGACCAGGCAGGAGACTAGAGGACCAGGCAGGAGACTAGAGGGGACTAGAGGTCCAGGCAGGAGACTAGGTGGGGGACTAGAGGACCAGGCAGGGGACTAGAGGACCAGGCAGGAGACTAGAGGACCAGGCAGGAGACTAGAGGACCAGGCAGGAGACTAGAGGACCAGGCAGGAGACTAGAGGGGACTAGAGGTCCAGGCAGGAGACTAGGTGGGGGACTAGAGGACCAGGCAGGGGACTAGAGGGGACTAGAGGACCAGGCAGGAGACTAGAGGACCAGGCAGGAGACTAGAGGGGACTAGAGGACCAGGCAGGAGACTAGAGGACCAGGCAGGAGACTAGAGGACCAGGCAGGAGACTAGAGGACCAGGCAGGGGACTAGAGGACCAGGCAGGAGACTAGAGGGGACTAGAGGACCAGGCAGGAGACTAGAGGACCAGGCAGGAGACTAGAGGGGACTAGAGGACCAGGCAGGAGACTAGAGGGGACTAGAGGACCAGGCAGGAGACTAGAGGACCAGGCAGGAGACTAGAGGGGACTAGAGGACCAGGCAGGAGACTAGAGGACCAGGCAGGAGACTAGAGGACCAGGCAGGAGACTAGAGGGGACTAGAGGACCAGGCAGGAGACTAGAGGACCAGGCAGGAGACTAGAGGGGACTAGAGGACCAGGCAGGAGACTAGGTGGGGGACTAGAGGACCAGGCAGGAGACTAGAGGGGACTAGAGGACCAGGCAGGGGACTAGAGGGGACTAGAGGACCAGGCATGAGACTAGAGGGGACTAGAGGACCAGGCAGGGGACTAGAGGGGACTAGAGGACCAGGCAGGGGACTAGAGGGGACTAGAGGACCAGGCAGGGGACTAGAGGGGACTAGAGGACCAGGCAGGGGACTAGAGGACCAGGCAGGAGACTAGAGGACTAGGCAGGAGACTAGAGGACCAGGCAGGAGACTAGAGGACCAGGCAGGAGACTAGAGGGGACTAGAGGACCAGGCAGAAGACTAGAGGACCAGGCAGGAGACTAGAGGACCAGGCAGGAGACTAGAGGGGACTAGAGGACCAGGCAGGAGACTAGGTGGGGGACTAGAGGACCAGGCAGGAGACTAGAGGACCAGGCAGGAGACTAGAGGGGACTAGAGGACCAGGCAGGAGACTAGAGGGGACTAGAGGACCAGGCAGGAGACTAGAGGACCAGGCAGGAGACTAGAGGACCAGGCAGGAGACTAGAGGGGACTAGAGGACCAGGCAGGAGACTAGAGGGGACTAGAGGACCAGGCAGGAGACTAGAGGACCAGGCAGGAGACTAGAGGACCAGGCAGGAGACTAGAGGACCAGGCAGGGGACTAGAGGACCAGGCAGGGGACTAGAGGACCAGGCAGGAGACTAGAGGACCAGGCAGGAGACTAGAGGGGACTAGAGGACCAGGCAGGAGACTAGAGGACCAGGCAGGGGACTAGAGGTCCAGGCAGGGGACTAGAGGACCAGGCAGGAGACTAGAGGACCAGGCAGGAGACTAGAGGACCAGGCAGGAGACTAGAGGACCAGGCAGGAGACTAGAGGACCAGGCAGGAGACTAGAGGACCAGGCAGGAGACTAGAGGTCCAGGCAGGAGACTAGAGGACCAGGCAGGAGACTAGAGGGGACTAGAGGACCAGGCAGGAGACTAGAGGAACAGGCAGGAGACTAGAGGGGACTAGAGGACCAGGCAGGAGACTAGAGGACCAGGCAGGAGACTAGAGGACCAGGCAGGAGACTAGAGGACCAGGCAGGAGACTAGAGGACCAGGCAGGAGACTAGAGGTCCAGTCAGGGGACTAGAGGACCAGGCAGGAGACTAGAGGACCAGGCAGGAGACTAGAGGACCAGGCAGGAGACTAGAGGACCAGGCAGGAGACTAGAGGACCAGGCAGGAGACTGGAGGACCAGGCAGGAGACTGGAGGACCAGGCAGGAGACTAGAGGACCAGGCAGGAGCCTAGAGGAACAGGCAGGGGACTGGAGGACCAGGCAGGGGACTAGAGGACCAGGCAGGAGACTAGAGGACCAGGCAGGGGACTAGAGGACCAGGCAGGGGACTAGAGGACCAGGCAGGAGACTAGAGGACCAGGCAGGAGACTAGAGGACCAGGCAGGAGACTGGAGGACCAGGCAGGAGACTGGAGGACCAGGCAGGAGACTAGAGGTCCAGGCAGGGGACTAGAGGACCAGGCAGGAGACTAGAGGACCAGGCAGGAGACTAGAGGGGACTAGAGGACCAGGCAGGAGACTAGAGGACCAGGCAGGGGACTAGAGGACCAGGCAGGAGACTAGAGGACCAGGCAAGAGACTAGAGGACCAGGCAGGAGACTAGAGGACCAGGCAGGAGACTAGAGGACCAGGCAGGAGACTAGAGGACCAGGCAGGAGACTAGAGGGGACTAGAGGACCAGGCAGGGGACTAGAGGACCAGGCAGGAGACTAGAGGGGACTAGAGGACCAGGCAGGAGACTAGAGGGGACTAGAGGACCAGGCAGGAGACTAGAGGACCAGGCAGGAGACTAGAGGACCAGGCAGGAGACTAGAGGACCATACAGGGGACTAGAGGACCAGGCAGGAGACTAGAGGACCAGGCAGGAGACTAGAGGACCAGGCAGGAGACTAGAGGGGACTAGAGGGGACTAGAGGACCAGGCAGGAGACTAGAGGGGACTAGAGGACCAGGCAGGAGACTAGAGGGGACTAGAGGACCAGGCAGGAGACTAGAGGACCAGGCAGGAGACTAGAGGACCAGGCAGGAGACTAGAGGACCATGCAGGGGACTAGAGGACCAGGCAGGAGACTAGAGGACCAGGCAGGAGACTAGAGGACCAGGCAGGGGACTAGAGGACCAGGCAGGAGACTAGAGGACCAGGCAGGAGACTGGAGGACCAGGCAGGAGACTAGAGGACCAGGCAGGAGACTAGAGGACCAGGCAGGAGACTAGAGGACCAGGCAGGAGACTGGAGGACCAGGCAGGAGACTAGAGGACCAGGCAGGAGCCTAGAGGACCAGGCAGGGGACTAGAGGACCAGGCAGGAGACTGGAGGACCAGGCAGGAGACTAGAGGACCAGGCAGGGGACTAGAGGACCAGGCAGGGGACTAGAGGACCAGGCAGGAGACTAGAGGACCAGGCAGGGGACTAGAGGACCAGGCAGGGGACTAGAGGACCAGGCAGGAGACTAGAGGACCAGGCAGGAGACTAGAGGACCAGGCAGGAGACTGGAGGACCAGGCAGGAGACTAGAGAACCAGGCAGGAGACTAGAGGGGACTAGAGGACCAGGCAGGAGACTAGAGGACCAGGCAGGAGACTAGAGGACCAGGCAGGAGACTGGAGGACCAGGCAGGAGACTAGAGGGGACTAGAGGACCAGGCAGGAGACTAGAGGACCAGGCAGGAGACTAGAGGACCAGGCAGGAGACTAGAGGTCCAGGCAGGGGACTAGAGGGGACTAGAGGACCAGGCAGGAGACTAGAGGGGACTAGATGACCAGGCAGGAGACTAGAGGACCAGGCAGGAGACTAGAGGACCAGGCAGGAGACTAGAGGACCAGGCAGGGGACTAGAGGGGACTAGAGGACCAGGCAGGAGACTAGAGGACCAGGCAGGGGACTAGAGGACCAGGCAGGAGACTAGAGGACTAGGCAGGAGACTAGAGGACCAGGCAGGAGACTAGAGGACCAGGCAGGGGACTGGAGGACCAGGCAGGAGACTAGAGGACCAGGCAGGGGACTAGAGGACCAGGCAGGAGACTAGAGGACCAGGCAGGAGACTAGAGGACCAGGCAGGAGACTAGAGGACCAGGCAGGGGACTAGAGGACCAGGCAGGAGACTGGAGGACCAGGCAGGAGACTAGAGGACCAGGCAGGAGACTAGAGGACCAGGCAGGAGACTAGAGGACCAGGCAGGAGACTGGAGGACCAGGCAGGAGACTAGAGGACCAGGCAGGAGACTAGAGGACCAGGCAGGAGACTAGAGGACCAGGCAGGAGACTAGAGGACCAGGCAGGAGACTAGAGGACCAGGCAGGAGACTAGAGGACCAGGCAGGAGACTAGAGGACCAGGCAGGAGACTGGAGGACCAGGCAGGAGACTAGAGGACCAGGCTAATGCCAGCACTGTGAGAGGAGTGGAGGAGATGGGAGGACTGATTGTTAATTCCAGCTGGGTTCCTTTAATAATGTTGTTCTGTTCACCATTTTATTTAATGCAGTACAGTTATTAGTACTTTATGGCAAAAAGAGTTTAAAGACACATTTCATGTCCTCCTTGGTCTCGGAAGTCCATTCCAACAATAACTGTTGAAACAGTCAGAAACTGAACACTTTCATGTATGTAATATGTAATATATTATTCAAACACATAAAAATGCCAAAGGAAAGAACTAGTTGTTTCAGTAACAACATACTTCATGTAATCAGTTGAACTCATACTCTGACAAAGAACATCGTTGTGATTTAGCATTAGCAACTTGCCACATGTTTTAAATGAAGCCTTAAGTATTTCCAGATGCCTGTGCCTGTCTGATTTTACTTGATGTGTTGAGGTGAGGCAGCTGGTTGGCTGAGGAGGAGGTCAGGTTGAATGATTAGCCCTTGGGCACGTCCCAATATCTCCTATCTCCTGGAAGTGTGCGTTCATTCACCACTTCCCACAAGTCTAAAAGCATTGTATTGGTCTAGTGGGAGTTTCCACCATATTTCTGATACCAGTCATTTCCTTTCTAATCATGGAAGGGAAGTTAACTCGTGCACACTTTAGACAATTAGAACATAGCCCTCTCTGTGTGGCTGCGAAATGAATTGTGTTTAATAGTTTTTATCTAGTGGGAACTGGGTGGGGATGGATCTATTTTTGCTGAAGATATTATGATGATCTGATGAGGGTCAGGTGATGATGACATTATATTACATGATTCCCTCAGAAGACTTCTCTGAGTGACAGGTTGCAGTCATGTCATGTATTGCATGTATGAGGCTAAGTTAAGTACATGTTGTTCCTCTATCATCCACCATACCTGCTATGTAACATGTTGTTCCTCTATCATCCATCATACCTGCTATGTAACATGTTGTTCCTCTATCATCCACCATACCTGCTATTTAAATACCACTCCTCTGTATCCATAGTGCATCCTGTTGGCCCAGGCAGCAGCCTGCTGGAAGTATGTACAGTTATTGGACCCCAGATAGAAGCTCTTGTTCTGGGTACAGGGTTAATGTGTGTGAAGAGACTCAAGATGCTCCAGATGAACCCCCAGACTAACCACAGATCAACATGTTACTGTCTGAAGACAACAGAACAAATGGAAAGAAGCGTTGTAACATTTTGTATTGCATGAACACTGAGGAATGGCTACTGCAGAGAGACAACCAAGCAACACCCTGGGGACGGCTACTGCAGAGAGACAACCAAGCAACACCCTGGGGACGGCTACTGCAGAGAGACAACCAAGCAACACCCTGGGGACGGCTACTGCAGAGAGACAACCAAGCAACACCCTGGGGACGGCTACTGCAGAGAGACAACCAAGCAACACCCTGGGGATGGCTACTGCAGAGAGACAACCAAGCAACACCCTGGGGACGGCTACTGCAGAGAGACAACCAAGCAACACCCTGGGGACGGCTACTGCAGAGAGACAACCAAGCAACACTTTTACAGACTGTTCTGTTCAGATGAGTGGTGACATCTGTCATCCTGGAGATATTTTGAGGATATTCTGTTTGTGGAAAGATGAATGTGTCTGATGTGGTTCGTTGTCATTATTTTCATAACATGGTTTCTTAATAAATACAATGATTTTATCGGATGATTGATAACTGTTCTACTTTGAGACTGAACTCCTTCATTAATCAAATTTTAATTGTCACGTGCTTCGTAAACAACAGGTCTAGACTAACAGTGAGATTCTTACGGCCCTTCCCAACAGGTGTAGACTAACAGTGAGATTCTTACGGCCCTTCCCAACAGGTGTAGACTAACAGTGAGATTCTTACGGCCCTTCCCAACAGGTCTAGACTAACAGTGAGATTCTTACGGCCCTTCCCAACAGGTGTTGCTTCCTTACGGCCCTTCCCAACAGGTCTAGACTAACAGTGAGATTCTTACGGCCCTTCCCAACAGGTGTTGCTTCCTTACGGCCCTTCCCAACAGGTGTAGACTAACAGTGAGATTCTTACGGCCCTTCCCAACAGGTCTAGACTAACAGTGAGATTCTTACGGCCCTTCCCAACAGGTGTAGACTAACAGTGAGATTCTTACGGCCCTTCCCAACAGGTCTAGACTAACAGTGAGATTCTTACGGCCCTTCCCAACAGGTGTAGACTAACAGTGAGATTCTTACGGCCCTTCCCAACAGGTGTTGCTTCCTTACGGCCCTTCCCAACAGGTCTAGACTAACAGTGAGATTCTTACGGCCCTTCCCAACAGGTCTAGACTAACAGTGAGATTCTTACGGCCCTTCCCAACAGGTCTAGACTAACAGTGAGATTCTTACGGCCCATCCCAACAGGTCTAGACTAACAGTGAGATTCTTACGGCCCTTCCCAACAGGTGTTGCTTCCTTACGGCCCTTCCCAACAGGTGTAGACTAACAGTGAGATTCTTACGGCCCTTCCCAACAGGTCTAGACTAACAGTGAGATTCTTACGGCCCTTCCCAACAGGTCTAGACTAACAGTGAGATTCTTACGGCCCTTCCCAACAGGTCTAGACTAACAGTGAGATTCTTACGGCCCTTCCCAACAGGTCTAGACTAACAGTGAGATTCTTACGGCCCTTACCAACAGGTGTAGACTAACAGTGAGATTCTTACGGCCCTTCCCAACAGGTCTAGACTAACAGTGAGATTCTTACGGCCCTTCCCAACAGGTGTTGCTTCCTTACGGCCCTTCCCAACAGGTGTAGACTAACAGTGAGATTCTTACGGCCCTTCCCAACAGGTGTAGACTAACAGTGAGATTCTTACGGCCCTTCCCAACAGGTCTAGACTAACAGTGAGATTCTTACGGCCCTTCCCAAAAGGTCTAGACTAACAGTGAGATTCTTACGGCCCTTCCCAACAGGTGTTGCTTCCTTACGGCCCTTCCCAACAGGTGTAGACTAACAGTGAGATTCTTACGGCCCTTCCCAACAGGTGTAGACTAACAGTGAGATTCTTACGGCCCTTCCCAACAGGTCTAGACTAACAGTGAGATTCTTACGGCCCTTCCCAACAGGTGTTGCTTCCTTACGGCCCTTCCCAACAGGTCTAGACTAACAGAGAGATTCTTACGGCCCTTCCCAACAGGTGTAGACTAACAGTGAGATTCTTACGGCCCTTCCCAACAGGTGTAGACTAACAGTGAGATTCTTACGGCCCTTCCCAACAGGTCTAGACTAACAGTGAGATTCTTACGGCCCTTCCCAACAGGTCTAGACTAACAGTGAGATTCTTACGGCCCTTCCCAACAGGTCTAGACTAACAGTGAGATTCTTACGGCCCTTCCCAACAGGTGTAGACTAACAGTGAGATTCTTACGGCCCTTCCCAACAGGTCTAGACTAACAGTGAGATTCTTACGGCCCTTCCCAACAGGTGTTGCTTCCTTACGGCCCTTTCCCAACAGGTGTAGACTAACAGTGAGATTCTTACGGCCCTTCCCAACAGGTCTAGACTAACAGTGAGATTCTTACGGCCCTTCCCAACAGGTCTAGACTAACAGTGAGATTCTTACGGCCCTTCCCAACAGGTGTAGACTAACAGTGAGATTCTTACGGCCCTTCCCAACAGGTGTTGCTTCCTTACGGCCCTTCCCAACAGGTGTAGACTAACAGTGAGATTCTTACGGCCCTTCCCAACAGGTCTAGACTAACAGTGAGATTCTTACGGCCCTTCCCAACAGGTGTAGACTAACAGTGAGAATCTTACGGCCCATCCCAACAGGTCTAGACTAACAGTGAGATTCTTACGGCCCATCCCAACAGGTGTAGACTAACAGTGAGATTCTTACGGCCCTTCCCAACAGGTCTAGACTAACAGTGAGATTATTACGGCCCTTCCCAACAGGTGTAGACTAACAGTGAGATTCTTACGGCCCTTTCCAACAAGTGTTGCTTCCTTACGGCCCTTCCCAACAGGTCTAGACTAAGAGTGAGATTCTTAAGGCCCATCCCAACAGGTGTAGACTAACAGTGAGATTCTTACGGCCCTTCCCAACAGGTCTAGACTAACAGTGAGATTCTTACGGCCCTTCCCAACAGGTGTAGACTAACAGTGAGATTCTTACGGCCCTTCCCATTCAGGTCTAGACTAACAGTGAGATTCTTACGGCCCTTCCCAACAGGTCTAGACTAACAGTGAGATTCTTACGGCCCTTCCCAACAGGTCTAGACTAACAGTGAGATTCTTACGGCCCTTCCCAACAGGTGTTGCTTCCTTACGGCCCTTCCCAACAGGTGTAGACTAACAGTGAGATTCTTACTGCCCTTCCCAACAGGTCTAGACTAACAGTGAGATTCTTACGGCCCTTCCCAACAGGTCTAGACTAACAGTGAGATTCTTACGGCCCTTCCCAACAGGTGTTGCTTCCTTACGGCCCTTCCCAACAGGTGTAGACTAACAATGAGATTCTTACGGCCCTTCCCAACAGGTGTAGACTAACAGTGAGATTCTTACGGCCCTTCCCAACAGGTCTAGACTAACAGTGATTTTCTTACGGCCCTTCCCAACAGGTGTAGACTAACAGTGAGATTCTTACGGCCCTTCCCAACAGGTGTAGACTAACAGTGAGATTCTTACGGCCCATCCCAACAGGTCTAGACTAACAGTGAGATTCTTACGGCCCTTCCCAACAGGTGTAGACTAACAGTGAGATTCTTACGGCCCTTCCCAACAGGTGTAGACTAACAGTGAGATTCTTACGGCCCATCCCAACAGGTCTAGACTAACAGTGAGATTCTTACGGCCCTTCCCAACAGGTGTAGACTAACAGTGAGATTCTTACGGCCCTTCCCAACAGGTGTAGACTAACAGTGAGATTCTTACGGCCCTTCCCAACAGGTCTAGACTAACAGTGAGATTCTTACGGCCCTTCCCAACAGGTGTAGACTAACAGTGAGATTCTTACGGCCCTTCCCAACAGGTCTAGACTAACAGTGAGATTCTTACGGCCCTTCCCAACAGGTCTAGACTAACAGTGAGATTCTTACGGCCCTTCCCAACAGGTCTAGACTAACAGTGAGATTCTTACGGCCCTTCCCAACAGGTGTAGATTAACAGTGAGATTATTACGGCCCTTCCCAACAGGTGTAGACTAACAGTGAGATTCTTATGGCCCTTCCCAACAGGTGTAGACTAACAGTGAGATTATTACGGCCCTTCCCAACAGGTCTAGACTAACAGTGAGATTCTTACGGCCCATCCCAACAGGTGTAGACTAACAGTGAGATTCTTACGGCCCTTCCCAACAGGTCTAGACTAACAGTGAGATTCTTACGGCCCTTCCCAACAGGTGTAGACTAACAGTGAGATTCTTACGGCCCTTCCCAACAGGTGTAGACTAACAGTGAGATTCTTAAGGCCCTTCCCAACAGGTGTAGACTAACAGTGAGATTCTTACGGCCCATCCCAACAGGTCTAGACTAACAGTGAGATTCTTACGGCCCTTCCCAACAGGTGTTGCTTCCTTACGGCCCTTCCCAACAGGTCTAGACTAACAGAGAGATTCTTACGGCCCTTCCCAACAGGTCTAGACTAACAGTGAGATTCTTACGGCCCTTCCCAACAGGTGTAGACTAACAGTAAGATTCTTACGGCCCTTCCCAACAGGTCTAGACTAACAGTGAGATTCTTACGGCCCTTCCCAACAGGTCTAGACTAACAGTGAGATTCTTACGGCCCTTCCCAACAGGTCTAGACTAACAGTGAGATTCTTACGGCCCTTCCCAACAGGTGTAGACTAACAGTGAGATTCTTACGGCCCTTCCCAACATGTCTAGACTAACAGTGAGATTCTTACGGCCCTTCCCAACAGGTGTTGCTTCCTTACGGCCCTTCCCAACAGGTGTAGACTAACAGTGAGATTCTTACGGCCCTTCCCAACAGGTCTAGACTAACAGTGAGATTCTTACGGCCCTTCCCAACAGGTCTAGACTAACAGTGAGATTCTTACGGCCCTTCCCAACAGGTCTAGACTAACAGTGAGATTATTACGGCCCTTCCCAACAGGTCTAGACTAACAGTGAGATTCTTACGGCCCTTCCCAACAGGTCTAGACTAACAGTGAGATTCTTACGGCCCTTCCCAACAGGTCTAGACTAACAGTGAGATTCTTACGGCCCTTCCCAACAGGTGTAGACTAACAGTGAGATTCTTACGGCCCTTCCCAACAGGTCTAGACTAACAGTGAGATTCTTACGGCCCTTCCCAACAGGTCTAGACTAACAGTGAGATTCTTACGGCCCTTCCCAACAGGTCTAGACTAACAGTGAGATTCTTACGGCCCTTCCCAACAGGTGTAGACTAACAGTGAGATTCTTACGGCCCTTCCCAACAGGTGTAGACTAACAGTGAGATTCTTACGGCCCTTCCCAACAGGTGTTGCTTCCTTACGGCCCTTCCCAACAGGTGTAGACTAACAGTGAGATTCTTACGGCCCTTCCCAACAGGTCTAGACTAACAGTGAGATTCTTACGGCCCTTCCCAACAGGTCTAGACTAACAGTGAGATTCTTACGGCCCTTCCCAACAGGTCTAGACTAACAGTGAGATTATTACGGCCCTTCCCAACAGGTCTAGACTAACAGTGAGATTCTTACGGCCCTTCCCAACAGGTCTAGACTAACAGTGAGATTCTTACGGCCCTTCCCAACAGGTCTAGACTAACAGTGAGATTCTTACGGCCCTTCCCAACAGGTGTAGACTAACAGTGAGATTCTTACGGCCCTTCACAACAGGTCTAGACTAACAGTGAGATTCTTACGGCCCTTCCCAACAGGTCTAGACTAACAGTGAGATTCTTACGGCCCTTCCCAACAGGTCTAGACTAACAGTGAGATTCTTACGGCCCTTCCCAACAGGTGTAGACTAACAGTGAGATTATTACGGCCCTTCCCAACAGGTGTAGACTAACAGTGAGATTCTTACGGCCCTTCCCAACAGGTGTAGACTAACAGTGAGATTATTACGGCCCTTCCCAACAGGTCTAGACTAACAGTGAGATTCTTACGGCCCATCCCAACAGGTGTAGACTAACAGTGAGATTCTTACGGCCCTTCCCAACAGGTCTAGACTAACAGTGAGATTCTTACGGCCCTTCCCAACAGGTCTAGACTAACAGTGAGATTCTTACGGCCCTTCCCAACAGGTGTAGACTAACAGTGAGATTATTACGGCCCTTCCCAACAGGTGTAGACTAACAGTGAGATTCTTACGGCCCTTCCCAACAGGTGTAGACTAACAGTGAGATTCTTACGGCCCATCCCAACAGGTCTAGACTAACAGTGAGATTCTTACGGCCCTTCCCAACAGGTGTTACTTCCTTACGGCCCTTCCCAACAGGTCTAGACTAACAGAGAGATTCTTACGGCCCTTCCCAACAGGTCTAGACTAACAGTGAGATTCTTACGGCCCTTCCCAACAGGTGTAGACTAACAGTGAGATTCTTACGGCCCTTCCCAACAGGTCTAGACTAACAGTGAGATTCTTACGGCCCTTCCCAACAGGTCTAGACTAACAGTGAGATTCTTACGGCCCTTCCCAACAGGTCTAGACTAACAGTGAGATTCTTACGGCCCTTCCCAACAGGTGTAGACTAACAGTGAGATTCTTACGGCCCTTCCCAACAGGTCTAGACTAACAGTGAGATTCTTACGGCCCTTCCCAACAGGTGTTGCTTCCTTACGGCCCTTCCCAACAGGTGTAGACTAACAGTGAGATTCTTACGGCCCTTCCCAACAGGTCTAGACTAACAGTGAGATTCTTACGGCCCTTCCCAACAGGTCTAGACTAACAGTGAGATTCTTACGGCCCTTCCCAACAGGTCTAGACTAACAGTGAGATTATTACGGCCCTTCCCAACAGGTCTAGACTAACAGTGAGATTCTTACGGCCCTTCCCAACAGGTCTAGACTAACAGTGAGATTCTTACGGCCCTTCCCAACAGGTCTAGACTAACAGTGAGATTCTTACGGCCCTTCCCAACAGGTCTAGACTAACAGTGAGATTCTTACGGCCCTTCCCAACAGGTGTAGACTAACAGTGAGATTCTTACGGCCCTTCCCAACAGGTCTAGACTAACAGTGAGATTCTTACGGCCCTTCCCAACAGGTGTAGACTAACAGTGAGATTCTTATGGCCCTTCCCAACAGGTCTAGACTAACAGTGAGATTCTTACGGCCCTTCCCAACAGGTGTAGACTAACAGTGAGATTATTACGGCCCTTCCCAACAGGTGTAGACTAACAGTGAGATTATTACGGCCCTTCCCAACAGGTGTAGACTAACAGTGAGATTCTTACGGCCCTTCCCAACAGGTGTAGACTAACAGTGAGATTATTACGGCCCTTCCCAACAGGTCTAGACTAACAGTGAGATTCTTACGGCCCTTCCCAACAGGTCTAGACTAACAGTGAGATTCTTACGGCCCTTCCCAACAGGTGTAGACTAACAGTGAGATTATTACGGCCCTTCCCAACAGGTGTAGACTAACAGTGAGATTCTTACGGCCCTTCACAACAGGTGTAGACTAACAGTGAGATTATTACGGCCCTTCCCAACAGGTGTAGACTAACAGTGAGATTCTTACGGATCTTCCCAACAGGTCAAGACTAACAGTGAGATTATTACGGCCCTTCCCAACAGGTGTAGACTAACAGTGAGATTCTTAAGGCCCTTCCCAACAAGTGTTGCTTCCTTACGGCCCTTCCCAACAGGTGTAGACTAACAGTGAGATTCTTACGGCCCTTCCCAACAGGTGTAGACTAACAGTGAGATTCTTACGGCCCTTCCCAACAGGTGTAGACTAACAGTGAGATTCTTACGGCCCTTCCCAACAGGTCTAGACTAACAGTGAGATTATTACGGCCCTTCCCAACAGGTGTAGACTAACAGTGAGATTCTTACGGCCCTTCCCAACAGGTGTTGCTTCCTTACGGCCCTTCCCAACAGGTGTAGACTAACAGTGAGATTCTTACGGCCCTTCCCAACAGGTCTAGACTAACAGTGAGATTATTACGGCCCTTCCCAACAGGTCTAGACTAACAGTGAGATTCTTACGGCCCTTCCCAACAGGTCTAGACTAACAGTGAGATTCTTACGGCCCTTCCCAACAGGTCTAGACTAACAGTGAGATTCTTACGGCCCTTCCCAACAGGTCTAGACTAACAGTGAGATTCTTACGGCCCATCCCAACAGGTGTAGACTAACAGTGAGATTCTTACGGCCCTTCCCAACAGGTCTAGACTAACAGTGAGATTCTTACGGCCCTTCCCAACAGGTGTTGCTTCCTTACGGCCCTTCCCAACAGGTGTAGACTAACAGTGAGATTCTTACGGCCCTTCCCAACAGGTCTAGACTAACAGTGAGATTCTTACGGCCCTTCCCAACAGGTGTAGACTAACAGTGAGATTATTACGGCCCTTCCCAACAGGTGTAGACTAACAGTGAGATTCTTACGGCCCTTCCCAACAGGTGTAGACTAACAGTGAGATTATTACGGCCCTTCCCAACAGGTCTAGACTAACAGTGAGATTCTTACGGCCCTTCCCAACAGGTCTAGACTAACAGTGAGATTCTTACGGCCCTTCCCAACAGGTGTAGACTAACAGTGAGATTATTACGGCCCTTCCCAACAGGTGTAGACTAACAGTGAGATTCTTACGGCCCTTCACAACAGGTGTAGACTAACAGTGAGATTATTACGGCCCTTCCCAACAGGTGTAGACTAACAGTGAGATTCTTACGGCCCTTCCCAACAGGTCTAGACTAACAGTGAGATTATTACGGCCCTTCCCAACAGGTGTAGACTAACAGTGAGATTCTTACGGCCCTTCCCAACAAGTGTTGCTTCCTTACGGCCCTTCCCAACAGGTGTAGACTAACAGTGAGATTCTTACGGCCCTTCCCAACAGGTGTAGACTAACATTGAGATTCTTACGGCCCTTCCCAACAGGTGTAGACTAACAGTGAGATTCTTACGGCCCTTCCCAACAGGTCTAGACTAACAGTGAGATTATTACGGCCCTTCCCAACAGGTGTAGACTAACAGTGAGATTCTTACGGCCCTTCCCAACAGGTCTAGACTAACAGTGAGATTCTTACGGCCCTTCCCAACAGGTGTTGCTTCCTTACGGCCCTTCCCAACAGGTGTAGACTAACAGTGAGATTCTTACGGCCCTTCCCAACAGGTCTAGACTAACAGTGAGATTATTACGGCCCTTCCCAACAGGTCTAGACTAACAGTGAGATTCTTACGGCCCTTCCCAACAGGTCTAGACTAACAGTGAGATTCTTACGGCCCTTCCCAACAGGTCTAGACTAACAGTGAGATTCTTACGGCCCTTCCCAACAGGTCTAGACTAACAGTGAGATTCTTACGGCCCATCCCAACAGGTGTAGACTAACAGTGAGATTCTTACGGCCCTTCCCAACAGGTCTAGACTAACAGTGAGATTCTTACGGCCCTTCCCAACAGGTGTTGCTTCCTTACGGCCCTTCCCAACAGGTGTAGACTAACAGTGAGATTCTTACGGCCCTTCCCAACAGGTCTAGACTAACAGTGAGATTCTTACGGCCCTTCCCAACAGGTCTAGACTAACAGTGAGATTCTTACGGCCCTTCCCAACAGGTCTAGACTAACAGTGAGATTATTACGGCCCTTCCCAACAGGTCTAGACTAACAGTGAGATTCTTACGGCCCTTCCCAACAGGTCTAGACTAACAGTGAGATTCTTACGGCCCTTCCCAACAGGTCTAGACTAACAGTGAGATTCTTACGGCCCTTCCCAACAGGTGTAGACTAACAGTGAGATTCTTACGGCCCATCCCAACAGGTCTAGACTAACAGTGAGATTCTTACGGCCCTTCCCAACAGGTCTAGACTAACAGTGAGATTCTTACGGCCCTTCCCAACAGGTGTAGACTAACAGTGAGATTCTTACGGCCCTTCCCAACAGGTCTAGACTAACAGTGAGATTATTACGGCCCTTCCCAACAGGTGTAGACTAACAGTGAGATTCTTACGGCCCTTCCCAACAAGTGTTGCTTCCTTACGGCCCTTCCCAACAGGTGTAGACTAATAGTGAGATTCTTACGGCCCTTCCCAACAGTTCTAGACTAACAGTGAGATTCTTAAGGCCCATCCCAACAGGTGTAGACTAACAGTGAGATTCTTACGGCCCTTCCCAACAGGTCTAGACTAACAGTGAGATTCTTACGGCCCTTCCCAACAGGTGTAGACTAACAGTGAGATTCTTACGGCCCTTCCCAACAGGTGTAGACTAACAGTGAGATTCTTACGGCCCTTCCCAACAGGTGTAGACTAACAGTGAGATTCTTACGGCCCTTCCCAACAGGTGTAGACTAACAGTGAGATTCTTACGGCCCTTCCCAACAGGTCTAGACTAACAGTGAGATTCTTACGGCCCTTCCCAACAGGTCTAGACTAACAGTGAGATTCTTACGGCCCTTCCCAACAGGTGTAGACTAACAGTGAGATTCTTACGGCCCTTCCCAACAGGTGTAGACTAACAGTGAGATTCTTACGGCCCTTCCCAACAGGTGTAGACTAACAGTGAGATTCTTACGGCCCTTCCCAACAGGTGTAGACTAACAGTGAGATTCTTACGGCCCTTCCCAACAGGTCTAGACTAACAGTGAGATTATTACGGCCCTTCCCAACAGGTGTAGACTAACAGTGAGATTCTTACGGCCCTTCCCAACAGGTCTAGACTAACAGTGAGATTCTTACGGCCCTTCCCAACAGGTGTTGCTTCCTTACGGCCCTTCCCAACAGGTGTAGACTAACAGTGAGATTCTTACGGCCCTTCCCAACAGGTCTAGACTAACAGTGAGATTATTACGGCCCTTCCCAACAGGTCTAGACTAACAGTGAGATTCTTACGGCCCTTCCCAACAGGTCTAGACTAACAGTGAGATTCTTACGGCCCTTCCCAACAGGTCTAGACTAACAGTGAGATTCTTACGGCCCTTCCCAACAGGTCTAGACTAACAGTGAGATTCTTACGGCCCATCCCAACAGGTGTAGACTAACAGTGAGATTCTTACGGCCCTTCCCAACAGGTCTAGACTAACAGTGAGATTCTTACGGCCCTTCCCAACAGGTCTAGACTAACAGTGAGATTCTTACGGCCCTTCCCAACAGGTCTAGACTAACAGTGAGATTCTTACGGCCCTTCCCAACAGGTCTAGACTAACAGTGAGATTCTTACGGCCCTTCCCAACAGGTGTAGACTAACAGTGAGATTCTTACGGCCCATCCCAACAGGTCTAGACTAACAGTGAGATTCTTACGGCCCTTCCCAACAGGTGTTGCTTCCTTACGGCCCTTCCCAACAGGTCTAGACTAACAGAGAGATTCTTACGGCCCTTCCCAACAGGTCTAGACTAACAGTGAGATTCTTACGGCCCTTCCCAACAGGTCTAGACTAACAGTGAGATTCTTACGGCCCTTCCCAACAGGTGTAGACTAACAGTGAGATTCTTACGGCCCTTCCCAACAGGTCTAGACTAACAGTGAGATTCTTACGGCCCTTCCCAACAGGTCTAGACTAACAGTGAGATTCTTATGGCCCTTCCCAACAGGTGTAGACTAACAGTGAGATTCTTACGGCCCTTCCCAACAGGTCTAGACTAACAGTGAGATTCTTACGGCCCTTCCCAACAGGTGTTGCTTCCTTACGGCCCTTCCCAACAGGTGTAGACTAACAGTGAGATTCTTACTGCCCTTCCCAACAGGTCTAGACTAACAGTGAGATTCTTACGGCCCTTCCCAACAGGTCTAGACTAACAGTGAGATTCTTACGGCCCTTCCCAACAGGTGTAGACTAACAGTGAGATTCTTACGGCCCTTCCCAACAGGTTTTGCTTCCTTACGGCCCTTCCCAACAGGTGTAGACTAACAGTGAGATTCTTACGGCCCTTCCCAACAGGTC
This sequence comes from Coregonus lavaretus, assembly GCF_964263955.1. Taxonomy (NCBI): domain Eukaryota; kingdom Metazoa; phylum Chordata; class Actinopteri; order Salmoniformes; family Salmonidae; genus Coregonus; species Coregonus lavaretus. Next base: position 313,116 of record NW_028160499.1, on the reverse strand, counting down.
TAGACTAACAGTGAGATTCTTACGGCCCTTCCCAACAGGTGTAGACTAACAGTGAGATTCTTACGGCCCATCCCAACAGGTCTAGACTAACAGTGATATTCTTACGGCCCATCCCAACAGGTGTAGACTAACAGTGAGATTCTTACGGCCCTTCCCAACCGGTCTAGACTAACAGTGAGATTATTACGGCCCTTCCCAACAGGTGTAGACTAACAGTGAGATTCTTACGGCCCTTCCCAACAAGTGTTGCTTCCTTACGGCCCTTCCCAACAGGTCTAGACTAACAGTGAGATTCTTAAGGCCCATCCCAACAGGTGTAGACTAACAGTGAGATTCTTACGGCCCTTCCCAACAGGTCTAGACTAACAGTGAGATTCTTACGGCCCTTCCCAACAGGTGTAGACTAACAGTGAGATTCTTACGGCCCTTCCCAACAGGTCTAGACTAACAGTGAGATTCTTACGGCCCTTCCCAACAGGTCTAGACTAACAGTGTGATTCTTACGGCCCTTCCCAACAGGTCTAGACTAACAGTGAGATTCTTACGGCCCTTCCCAACAGGTATAGACTAACAGTGAGATTCTTACGGCCCTTCCCAACAGGTCTAGACTAACAGTGAGATTCTTACGGCCCTTCCCAACAGGTGTTGCTTCCTTACGGCCCTTCCCAACAGGTGTAGACTAACAGTGAGATTATTACGGCCCTTCCCAACAGGTCTAGACTAACAGTGAGATTCTTACGGCCCTTCCCAACAGGTCTAGACTAACAGTGAGATTCTTACGGCCCTTCCCAACAGGTGTAGACTAACAGTGAGATTATTACGGCCCTTCCCAACAGGTGTAGACTAACAGTGAGATTCTTACGGCCCTTCACAACAGGTGTAGACTAACAGTGAGATTATTACGGCCCTTCCCAACAGGTGTAGACTAACAGTGAGATTCTTACGGCCCTTCCCAACAGGTCTAGACTAACAGTGAGATTATTACGGCCCTTCCCAACAGGTGTAGACTAACAGTGAGATTCTTACGGCCCTTCCCAACAAGTGTTGCTTCCTTACGGCCCTTCCCAACAGGTGTAGACTAACAGTGAGATTCTTACGGCCCTTCCCAACAGGTGTAGACTAACAGTGAGATTCTTACGGCCCTTCCCAACAGGTGTAGACTAACAGTGAGATTCTTACGGCCCTTCCCAACAGGTCTAGACTAACAGTGAGATTATTACGGCCCTTCCCAACAGGTGTAGACTAACAGTGAGATTCTTACTGCCCTTTCCAACAGGTCTAGACTAACAGTGAGATTCTTACGGCCCTTCCCAACAGGTGTTGCTTCCTTACGGCCCTTCCCAACAGGTGTAGACTAACAGTGAGATTCTTACGGCCCTTCCCAACAGGTCTAGACTAACAGTGAGATTATTACGGCCCTTCCCAACAGGTCTAGACTAACAGTGAGATTCTTACGGCCCTTCCCAACAGGTCTAGACTAACAGTGAGATTCTTACGGCCCTTCCCAACAGGTCTAGACTAACAGTGAGATTCTTACGGCCCTTCCCAACAGGTCTAGACTAACAGTGAGATTCTTACGGCCCATCCCAACAGGTGTAGACTAACAGTGAGATTCTTACGGCCCTTCCCAACAGGTCTAGACTAACAGTGAGATTCTTACGGCCCTTCCCAACAGGTGTTGCTTCCTTACGGCCCTTCCCAACAGGTGTAGACTAACAGTGAGATTCTTACGGCCCTTCCCAACAGGTCTAGACTAACAGTGAGATTCTTACGGCCCTTCCCAACAGGTCTAGACTAACAGTGAGATTCTTACGGCCCTTCCCAACAGGTCTAGACTAACAGTGAGATTATTACGGCCCTTCCCAACAGGTCTAGACTAACAGTGAGATTCTTACGGCCCTTCCCAACAGGTCTAGACTAACAGTGAGATTCTTACGGCCCTTCCCAACAGGTCTAGACTAACAGTGAGATTCTTACGGCCCTTCCCAACAGGTGTAGACTAACAGTGAGATTCTTACGGCCCATCCCAACAGGTCTAGACTAACAGTGAGATTCTTACGGCCCTTCCCAACAGGTCTAGACTAACAGTGAGATTCTTACGGCCCTTCCCAACAGGTGTAGACTAACAGTGAGATTCTTACGGCCCTTCCCAACAGGTCTAGACTAACAGTGAGATTATTACGGCCCTTCCCAACAGGTGTAGACTAACAGTGAGATTCTTACGGCCCTTCCCAACAAGTGTTGCTTCCTTACGGCCCTTCCCAACAGGTGTAGACTAACAGTGAGATTCTTACGGCCCTTCCCAACAGGTCTAGACTAACAGTGAGATTCTTAAGGCCCATCCCAACAGGTGTAGACTAACAGTGAGATTCTTACGGCCCTTCCCAACAGGTCTAGACTAACAGTGAGATTCTTACGGCCCTTCCCAACAGGTGTAGACTAACAGTGAGATTCTTACGGCCCTTCCCAACAGGTGTAGACTAACAGTGAGATTCTTACGGCCCTTCCCAACAGGTCTAGACTAACAGTGAGATTCTTACGGCCCTTCCCAACAGGTGTAGACTAACAGTGAGATTCTTACGGCCCTTCCCAACAGGTCTAGACTAACAGTGAGATTCTTACGGCCCTTCCCAACAGGTCTAGACTAACAGTGAGATTCTTACGGCCCTTCCCAACAGGTGTAGACTAACAGTGAGTTTCTTACGGCCCTTCCCAACAGGTGTAGACTAACAGTGAGATTCTTACGGCCCTTCCCAACAGGTGTAGACTAACAGTGAGATTCTTACGGCCCTTCCCAACAGGTGTAGACTAACAGTGAGATTCTTACGGCCCTTCCCAACAGGTCTAGACTAACAGTGAGATTATTACGGCCCTTCCCAACAGTTGTAGACTAACAGTGAGATTCTTACGGCCCTTCCCAACAGGTCTAGACTAACAGTGAGATTCTTACGGCCCTTCCCAACAGGTGTTGCTTCCTTACGGCCCTTCCCAACAGGTGTAGACTAACAGTGAGATTCTTACGGCCCTTCCCAACAGGTCTAGACTAACAGTGAGATTATTACGGCCCTTCCCAACAGGTCTAGACTAACAGTGAGATTCTTACGGCCCTTCCCAACAGGTGTAGACTAACAGTGAGATTCTTACGGCCCTTCCCAACAGGTCTAGACTAACAGTGAGATTCTTACGGCCCTTCCCAACAGGTCTAGACTAACAGTGAGATTCTTACGGCCCTTCCCAACAGGTGTAGACTAACAGTGAGATTCTTACGGCCCTTCCCAACAGGTGTAGACTAACAGTGAGATTCTTACGGCCCTTCCCAACAGGTGTAGACTAACAGTGAGATTCTTACGGCCCTTCCCAACAGGTGTAGACTAACAGTGAGATTCTTACGGCCCTTCCCAACAGGTCTAGATTAACAGTGAGATTATTACGGCCCTTCCCAACAGGTGTAGACTAACAGTGAGATTCTTACGGCCCTTCCCAACAGGTCTAGACTAACAGTGAGATTCTTACGGCCCTTCCCAACAGGTGTTGCTTCCTTACGGCCCTTCCCAACAGGTGTAGACTAACAGTGAGATTCTTACGGCCCTTCCCAACAGGTGTAGACTAACAGTGAGATTCTTACGGCCCTTCCCAACAGGTCTAGACTAACAGTGAGATTCTTACGGCCCTTCCCAACAGGTGTAGACTAACAGTGAGATTATTACGGCCCTTCCCAACAGGTGTAGACTAACAGTGAGATTCTTACGGCCCTTCCCAACAGGTGTAGACTAACAGTGAGATTCTTACGGCCCATCCCAACAGGTCTAGACTAACAGTGAGATTCTTACGGCCCTTCCCAACAGGTGTTGCTTCCTTACGGCCCTTCCCAACAGGTCTAGACTAACAGAGAGATTCTTACGGCCCTTCCCAACAGGTCTAGACTAACAGTGAGATTCTTACGGCCCTTCCCAACAGGTGTAGACTAACAGTGAGATTATTACGGCCCTTCCCAACAGGTGTAGACTAACAGTGAGATTCTTACGGCCCTTCCCAACAGGTGTAGACTAACAGTGAGATTATTACGGCCCTTCCCAACAGGTCTAGACTAACAGTGAGATTCTTACGGCCCATCCCAACAGGTGTAGACTAACAGTGAGATTCTTACGGCCCTTCCCAACAGGTCTAGACTAACAGTGAGATTCTTACGGCCCTTCCCAACAGGTCTAGACTAACAGTGAGATTCTTACGGCCCTTCCCAACAGGTGTAGACTAACAGTGAGGTTATTACGGCCCTTCCCAACAGGTGTAGACTAACAGTGAGATTCTTACGGCCCTTCCCAACAGGTGTAGACTAACAGTGAGATTCTTACGGCCCATCCCAACAGGTCTAGACTAACAGTGAGATTCTTACGGCCCTTCCCAACAGGTGTTGCTTCCTTACGGCCCTTCCCAACAGGTCTAGACTAACAGAGAGATTCTTACGGCCCTTCCCAACAGGTCTAGACTAACAGTGAGATTCTTACGGCCCTTCCCAACAGGTGTAGACTAACAGTGAGATTCTTACGGCCCTTCCCAACAGGTCTAGACTAACAGTGAGATTCTTACGGCCCTTCCCAACAGGTCTAGACTAACAGTGAGATTCTTACGGCCCTTCCCAACAGGTCTAGACTAACAGTGAGATTCTTACGGCCCTTCCCAACAGGTGTAGACTAACAGTGAGATTCTTACGGCCCTTCCCAACAGGTCTAGACTAACAGTGAGATTCTTACGGCCCTTCCCAACAGGTGTTGCTTCCTTACGGCCCTTCCCAACAGGTGTAGACTAACAGTGAGATTCTTACGGCCCTTCCCAACAGGTCTAGACTAACAGTGAGATTCTTACGGCCCTTCCCAACAGGTCTAGACTAACAGTGAGATTCTTACGGCCCTTCCCAACAGGTCTAGACTAACAGTGAGATTCTTACGGCCCTTCCCAACAGGTCTAGACTAACAGTGAGATTATTACTGCCCTTCCCAACAGGTCCAGACTAACAGTGAGATTCTTACGGCCCTTCCCAACAGGTCTAGACTAACAGTGAGATTCTTACGGCCCTTCCCAACAGGTCTAGACTAACAGTGAGATTCTTACGGCCCTTCCCAACAGGTGTAGACTAACAGTGAGATTCTTACAGCCCTTCCCAACAGGTCTAGACTAACAGTGAGATTCTTACGGCCCTTCCCAACAGGTGTAGACTAACAGTGAGATTCTTATGGCCCTTCCCAACAGGTCTAGACTAACAGTGAGATTCTTACGGCCCTTCCCAACAGGTGTAGACTAACAGTGAGATTATTACGGCCCTTCCCAACAGGTGTAGACTAACAGTGAGATTCTTACGGCCCTTCCCAACAGGTGTAGACTAACAGTGAGATTATTACGGCCCTTCCCAACAGGTCTAGACTAACAGTGAGATTCTTACGGCCCTTCCCAACAGGTCTAGACTAACAGTGAGATTCTTACGGCCCTTCCCAACAGGTGTAGACTAACAGTGAGATTATTACGGCCCTTCCCAACAGGTGTAGACTAACAGTGAGATTCTTACGGCCCTTCACAACAGGTGTAGACTAACAGTGAGATTATTACGGCCCTTCCCAACAGGTGTAGACTAACAGTGAGATTCTTACGGCCCTTCCCAACAGGTCTAGACTAACAGTGAGATTATTACGGCCCTTCCCAACAGGTGTAGACTAACAGTGAGATTCTTACGGCCCTTCCCAACAAGTGTTGCTTCCTTACGGCCCTTCCCAACAGGTGTAGACTAACAGTGAGATTCTTACGGCCCTTCCCAACAGGTGTAGACTAACAGTGAGATTCTTACGGCCCTTCCCAACAGGTGTAGACTAACAGTGAGATTCTTACGGCCCTTCCCAACAGGTCTAGACTAACAGTGAGATTATTACGGCCCTTCCCAACAGGTGTAGACTAACAGTGAGATTCTTACGGCCCTTCCCAACAGGTGTTGCTTCCTTACGGCCCTTCCCAACAGGTGTAGACTAACAGTGAGATTCTTACGGCCCTTCCCAACAGGTCTAGACTAACAGTGAGATTATTACGGCCCTTCCCAACAGGTCTAGACTAACAGTGAGATTCTTACGGCCCTTCCCAACAGGTCTAGACTAACAGTGAGATTCTTACGGCCCTTCCCAACAGGTCTAGACTAACAGTGAGATTCTTACGGCCCTTCCCAACAGGTCTAGACTAACAGTGAGATTCTTACGGCCCATCCCAACAGGTGTAGACTAACAGTGAGATTCTTACGGCCCTTCCCAACAGGTCTAGACTAACAGTGAGATTCTTACGGCCCTTCCCAACAGGTGTTGCTTCCTTACGGCCCTTCCCAACAGGTGTAGACTAACAGTGAGATTCTTACGGCCCTTCCCAACAGGTCTAGACTAACAGTGAGATTCTTACGGCCCTTCCCAACAGGTGTAGACTAACAGTGAGATTATTACGGCCCTTCCCAACAGGTGTAGACTAACAGTGAGATTCTTACGGCCCTTCCCAACAGGTGTTGCTTCCTTACGGCCCTTCCCAACAGGTGTAGACTAACAGTGAGATTCTTACGGCCCTTCCCAACAGGTCTAGACTAACAGTGAGATTATTACGGCCCTTCCCAACAGGTCTAGACTAACAGTGAGATTCTTACGGCCCTTCCCAACAGGTCTAGACTAACAGTGAGATTCTTACGGCCCTTCCCAACAGGTCTAGACTAACAGTGAGATTCTTACGGCCCTTCCCAACAGGTCTAGACTAACAGTGAGATTCTTACGGCCCATCCCAACAGGTGTAGACTAACAGTGAGATTCTTACGGCCCTTCCCAACAGGTCTAGACTAACAGTGAGATTCTTACGGCCCTTCCCAACAGGTGTTGCTTCCTTACGGCCCTTCCCAACAGGTGTAGACTAACAGTGAGATTCTTACGGCCCTTCCCAACAGGTCTAGACTAACAGTGAGATTCTTACGGCCCTTCCCAACAGGTGTAGACTAACAGTGAGATTCTTACGGCCCTTCCCAACAGGTGTTGCTTCCTTACGGCCCTTCCCAACAGGTGTAGACTAACAGTGAGATTCTTACGGCCCTTCCCAACAGGTCTAGACTAACAGTGAGATTATTACGGCCCTTCCCAACAGGTCTAGACTAACAGTGAGATTCTTACGGCCCTTCCCAACAGGTCTAGACTAACAGTGAGATTCTTACGGCCCTTCCCAACAGGTCTAGACTAACAGTGAGATTCTTACGGCCCTTCCCAACAGGTCTAGACTAACAGTGAGATTCTTACGGCCCATCCCAACAGGTGTAGACTAACAGTGAGATTCTTACGGCCCTTCCCAACAGGTCTAGACTAACAGTGAGATTCTTACGGCCCTTCCCAACAGGTGTTGCTTCCTTACGGCCCTTCCCAACAGGTGTAGACTAACAGTGAGATTCTTACGGCCCTTCCCAACAGGTCTAGACTAACAGTGAGATTCTTACGGCCCTTCCCAACAGGTCTAGACTAACAGTGAGATTCTTACGGCCCTTCCCAACAGGTCTAGACTAACAGTGAGATTATTACGGCCCTTCCCAACAGGTCTAGACTAACAGTGAGATTCTTACGGCCCTTCCCAACAGGTCTAGACTAACAGTGAGATTCTTACGGCCCTTCCCAACAGGTCTAGACTAACAGTGAGATTCTTACGGCCCTTCCCAACAGGTGTAGACTAACAGTGAGATTCTTACGGCCCATCCCAACAGGTCTAGACTAACAGTGAGATTCTTACGGCCCTTCCCAACAGGTCTAGACTAACAGTGAGATTCTTACGGCCCTTCCCAACAGGTGTAGACTAACTGTGAGATTCTTACGGCCCTTCCCAACAGGTCTAGACTAACAGTGAGATTATTACGGCCCTTCCCAACAGGTGTAGACTAACAGTGAGATTCTTACGGCCCTTCCCAACAAGTGTTGCTTCCTTACGGCCCTTCCCAACAGGTGTAGACTAATAGTGAGATTCTTACGGCCCTTCCCAACAGGTCTAGACTAACAGTGAGATTCTTAAGGCCCATCCCAACAGGTGTAGACTAACAGTGAGATTCTTACGGCCCTTCCCAACAGGTCTAGACTAACAGTGAGATTCTTACGGCCCTTCCCAACAGGTGTAGACTAACAGTGAGATTCTTACGGCCCTTCCCAACAGGTGTAGACTAACAGTGAGATTCTTACGGCCCTTCCCAACAGGTCTAGACTAACAGTGAGATTCTTACGGCCCTTCCCAACAGGTGTAGACTAACAGTGAGATTCTTACGGCCCTTCCCAACAGGTCTAGACTAACAGTGAGATTCTTACGGCCCTTCCCAACAGGTCTAGACTAACAGTGAGATTCTTACGGCCCTTCCCAACAGGTGTAGACTAACAGTGAGATTCTTACGGCCCTTCCCAACAGGTGTAGACTAACAGTGAGATTCTTACGGCCCTTCCCAACAGGTGTAGACTAACAGTGAGATTCTTACGGCCCTTCCCAACAGGTGTAGACTAACAGTGAGATTCTTACGGCCCTTCCCAACAGGTCTAGACTAACAGTGAGATTATTACGGCCCTTCCCAACAGGTGTAGACTAACAGTGAGATTCTTACGGCCCTTCCCAACAGGTCTAGACTAACAGTGAGATTCTTACGGCCCTTCCCAACAGGTGTTGCTTCCTTACGGCCCTTCCCAACAGGTGTAGACTAACAGTGAGATTCTTACGGCCCTTCCCAACAGGTCTAGACTAACAGTGAGATTATTACGGCCCTTCCCAACAGGTCTAGACTAACAGTGAGATTCTTACGGCCCTTCCCAACAGGTCTAGACTAACAGTGAGATTCTTACGGCCCTTCCCAACAGGTCTAGACTAACAGTGAGATTCTTACGGCCCTTCCCAACAGGTCTAGACTAACAGTGAGATTCTTACGGCCCATCCCAACAGGTGTAGACTAACAGTGAGATTCTTACGGCCCTTCCCAACAGGTCTAGACTAACAGTGAGATTCTTACGGCCCTTCCCAACAGGTCTAGACTAACAGTGAGATTCTTACGGCCCTTCCCAACAGGTCTAGACTAACAGTGAGATTCTTACGGCCCTTCCCAACAGGTCTAGACTAACAGTGAGATTCTTACGGCCCTTCCCAACAGGTGTAGACTAACAGTGAGATTCTTACGGCCCATCCCAACAGGTCTAGACTAACAGTGAGATTCTTACGGCCCTTCCCAACAGGTGTTGCTTCCTTACGGCCCTTCCCAACAGGTCTAGACTAACAGAGAGATTCTTACGGCCCTTCCCAACAGGTCTAGACTAACAGTGAGATTCTTACGGCCCTTCCCAACAGGTCTAGACTAACAGTGAGATTCTTACGGCCCTTCCCAACAGGTGTAGACTAACAGTGAGATTCTTACGGCCCTTCCCAACAGGTCTAGACTAACAGTGAGATTCTTACGGCCCTTCCCAACAGGTCTAGACTAACAGTGAGATTCTTACGGCCCTTCCCAACAGGTGTAGACTAACAGTGAGATTCTTACGGCCCTTCCCAACAGGTCTAGACTAACAGTGAGATTCTTACGGCCCTTCCCAACAGGTGTTGCTTCCTTACGGCCCTTCCCAACAGGTGTAGACTAACAGTGAGATTCTTACGGCCCTTCCCAACAGGTCTAGACTAACAGTGAGATTCTTACGGCCCTTCCCAACAGGTCTAGACTAACAGTGAGATTCTTACGGCCCTTCCCAACAGGTCTAGACTAACAGTGAGATTCTTACGGCCCTTCCCAACAGGTCTAGACTAACAGTGAGATTATTACGGCCCTTCCCAACAGGTCTAGACTAACAGTGAGATTCTTACGGCCCTTCCCAACAGGTCTAGACTAACAGTGAGATTCTTACGGCCCTTCCCAACAGGTCTAGACTAACAGTGAGATTCTTACGGCCCTTCCCAACAGGTGTAGACTAACAGTGAGATTCTTACGGCCCATCCCAACAGGTCTAGACTAACAGTGAGATTCTTACGGCCCTTCCCAACAGGTCTAGACTAACAGTGAGATTCTTACGGCCCTTCCCAACAGGTGTAGACTAACAGTGAGATTCTTACGGCCCTTCCCAACAGGTCTAGACTAACAGTGAGATTATTACGGCCCTTCCCAACAGGTGTAGACTAACAGTGAGATTCTTACGGCCCTTCCCAACAAGTGTTGCTTCCTTACGGCCCTTCCCAACAGGTGTAGACTAATAGTGAGATTCTTACGGCCCTTCCCAACAGGTCTAGACTAACAGTGAGATTCTTAAGGCCCATCCCAACAGGTGTAGACTAACAGTGAGATTCTTACGGCCCTTCCCAACAGGTCTAGACTAACAGTGAGATTCTTACGGCCCTTCCCAACAGGTGTAGACTAACAGTGAGATTCTTACGGCCCTTCCCAACAGGTGTAGACTAACAGTGAGATTCTTACGGCCCTTCCCAACAGGTCTAGACTAACAGTGAGATTCTTACGGCCCTTCCCAACAGGTGTAGACTAACAGTGAGATTCTTACGGCCCTTCCCAACAGGTCTAGACTAACAGTGAGATTCTTACGGCCCTTCCCAACAGGTCTAGACTAACAGTGAGATTCTTACGGCCCTTCCCAACAGGTGTAGACTAACAGTGAGATTCTTACGGCCCTTCCCAACAGGTGTAGACTAACAGTGAGATTCTTACGGCCCTTCCCAACAGGTGTAGACTAACAGTGAGATTCTTACGGCCCTTCCCAACAGGTGTAGACTAACAGTGAGATTCTTACGGCCCTTCCCAACAGGTCTAGACTAACAGTGAGATTATTACGGCCCTTCCCAACAGGTGTAGACTAACAGTGAGATTCTTACGGCCCTTCCCAACAGGTCTAGACTAACAGTGAGATTCTTACGGCCCTTCCCAACAGGTGTTGCTTCCTTACGGCCCTTCCCAACAGGTGTAGACTAACAGTGAGATTCTTACGGCCCTTCCCAACAGGTCTAGACTAACAGTGAGATTATTACGGCCCTTCCCAACAGGTCTAGACTAACAGTGAGATTCTTACGGCCCTTCCCAACAGGTCTAGACTAACAGTGAGATTCTTACGGCCCTTCCCAACAGGTCTAGACTAACAGTGAGATTCTTACGGCCCTTCCCAACAGGTCTAGACTAACAGTGAGATTCTTACGGCCCATCCCAACAGGTGTAGACTAACAGTGAGATTCTTACGGCCCTTCCCAACAGGTCTAGACTAACAGTGAGATTCTTACGGCCCTTCCCAACAGGTCTAGACTAACAGTGAGATTCTTACGGCCCTTCCCAACAGGTCTAGACTAACAGTGAGATTCTTATGGCCCTTCCCAACAGGTCTAGACTAACAGTGAGATTCTTACGGCCCTTCCCAACAGGTGTAGACTAACAGTGAGATTCTTACGGCCCATCCCAACAGGTCTAGACTAACAGTGAGATTCTTACGGCCCTTCCCAACAGGTGTTGCTTCCTTACGGCCCTTCCCAACAGGTCTAGACTAACAGAGAGATTCTTACGGCCCTTCCCAACAGGTCTAGACTAACAGTGAGATTCTTACGGCCCTTCCCAACAGGTGTAGACTAACAGTGAGATTCTTACGGCCCTTCCCAACAGGTGTAGACTAACAGTGAGATTCTTACGGCCCTTCCCAACAGGTCTAGACTAACAGTGAGATTCTTACGGCCCTTCCCAACAGGTCTAGACTAACAGTGAGATTCTTACGGCCCTTCCCAACAGGTGTAGACTAACAGTGAGATTCTTACGGCCCTTCCCAACAGGTCTAGACTAACAGTGAGATTCTTACGGCCCTTCCCAACAGGTGTTGCTTCCTTACGGCCCTTCCCAACAGGTGTAGACTAACAGTGAGATTCTTACTGCCCTTCCCAACAGGTCTAGACTAACAGTGAGATTCTTACGGCCCTTCCCAACAGGTCTAGACTAACAGTGAGATTCTTACGGCCCTTCCCAACAGGTGTAGACTAACAGTGAGATTCTTACGGCCCTTCCCAACAGGTGTTGCTTCCTTACGGCCCTTCCCAACAGGTGTAGACTAACAGTGAGATTCTTACGGCCCTTCCCAACAGGTCTAGACTAACAGTGAGATTCTTACGGCCCTTCCCAACAGGTGTAGACTAACAGTGAGATTCTTACGGCCCATCCCAACAGGTCTAGACTAACAGTGATATTCTTACGGCCCATCCCAACAGGTGTAGACTAACAGTGAGATTCTTACGGCCCTTCCCAACAGGTCTAGACTAACAGTGAGATTATTACGGCCCTTCCCAACAGGTGTAGACTAACAGTGAGATTCTTACGGCCCTTCCCAACAAGTGTTGCTTCCTTACGGCCCTTCCCAACAGGTCTAGACTAACAGTGAGATTCTTAAGGCCCATCCCAACAGGTGTAGACTAACAGTGAGATTCTTACGGCCCATCCCAACAGGTCTAGACTAACAGTGAGATTCTTACGGCCCTTCCCAACAGGTGTAGACTAACAGTGAGATTCTTACGGCCCTTCCCAACAGGTCTAGACTAACAGTGAGATTCTTACGGCCCTTCCCAACAGGTCTAGACTAACAGTGTGATTCTTACGGCCCTTCCCAACAGGTCTAGACTAACAGTGAGATTCTTACGGCCCTTCCCAACAGGTGTAGACTAACAGTGAGATTCTTACGGCCCTTCCCAACAGGTCTAGACTAACAGTGAGATTCTTACGGCCCTTCCCAACAGGTGTTGCTTCCTTACGGCCCTTCCCAACAGGTGTAGACTAACAGTGAGATTCTTACGGCCCTTCCCAACAGGTCTAGACTAACAGTGAGATTCTTACGGCCTTTCCCAACAGGTGTAGACTAACAGTGAGATTCTTACGGCCCTTCCCAACAGGTCTAGACTAACAGTGAGATTATTACGGCCCTTCCCAACAGGTGTAGACTAACAGTGAGATTCTTACGGCCCTTCCCAACAGGTCTAGACTAACAGTGAGATTCTTACGGCCCTTCCCAACAGGTGTTGCTTCCTTACGGCCCTTCCCAACAGGTGTAGACTAACAGTGAGATTCTTACGGCCCTTCCCAACAGGTCTAGACTAACAGTGAGATTCTTACGGCCCTTCCCAATAGGTCTAGACTAACAGTGAGATTCTTACGGCCCTTCCCAACAGGTGTAGACTAACAGTGAGATTCTTACGGCCCTTCCCAACAGGTGTTGCTTCCTTACGGCCCTTCCCAACAGGTCTAGACTAACAGTGAGATTCTTACGGCCCTTCCCAACAGGTGTAGACTAACAGTGAGATTCTTACGGCCCTTCCCAACAGGTGTAGACTAACAGTGAGATTCTTACGGCCCTTCCCAACAGGTCTAGACTAACAGTGAGATTCTTACGGCCCTTCCCAACAGGTGTAGACTAACAGTGAGATTCTTACGGCCCTTCCCAACAGGTGTAGACTAACAGTGAGATTCTTACGGCCCTTCCCAACAGGTCTAGACTAACAGTGAGATTCTTACGGCCCTTCCCAACAGGTCTAGACTAACAGTGAGATTCTTACGGCCCTTCCCAACAGGTCTAGACTAACAGTGAGATTCTTACGGCCCATCCCAACAGGTGTAGACTAACAGTGAGATTCTTACGGCCCTTCCCAACAGGTCTAGACTAACAGTGAGATTATTACGGCCCTTCCCAACAGGTGTAGACTAACAGTGAGATTCTTACGGCCCTTCCCAACAGGTCTAGACTAACAGTGAGATTCTTACGGCCCTTCCCAACAGGTGTAGACTAACAGTGAGATTCTTACGGCCCTTCCCAACAGGTCTAGACTAACAGTGAGATTCTTACGGCCCTTCCCAACAGGTGTAGACTAACAGTGAGATTCTTACGGCCCTTCCCAACAGGTCTAGACTAACAGTGAGATTCTTACGGCTCTTCCCAACAGGTGTAGACTAACAGTGAGATTCTTACGGCCCTTCCCAACAGGTGTAGACTAACAGTGAGATTCTTACGGCCCTTCCCAACAGGTGTAGACTAACAGTGAGATTCTTACGGCCCTTCCCAACAGGTGTAGACTAACAGTGAGATTCTTACGGCCCTTCCCAACAGGTCTAGACTAACAGTGAGATTCTTACGGCCCTTCCCAACAGGTGTTGCTTCCTTACGGCCCTTCCCAACAGGTGTAGACTAACAGTGAGTTTCTTACGGCCCTTCCCAACAGGTGTAGACTAACAGTGAGATTATTACGGCCCTTCCCAACAGGTGTTGCTTCCTTACGGCCCTTCCCAACAGGTCTAGACTAACAGTGAGATTCTTACGGCCCTTCCCAACAGGTGTAGACTAACAGTGAGATTCTTACTGCCCTTCCCAACAGGTCTAGACTAACAGTGAGATTTTTACGGCCCTTCCCAACAGGTCTATACTAACAGTGAGATTCTTACGGCCCTTCCCAACAGGTCTAGACTAACAGTGAGATTCTTACGGCCCTTCCCAACAGGTGTAGACTAACAGTGAGATTCTTACGGCCCTTCCCAACAGGTCTAGACTAACAGTGAGATTCTTACGGCCCTTCCCAACAGGTGTAGACTAACAGTGAGATTCTTACGGCCCTTCCCAACAGGTCTAGACTAACAGTGAGATTCTTACGGCCCTTCCCAACAGGTGTAGACTAACAGTGAGATTCTTACGGCCCTTCCCAACAGGTGTTGCTTCCTTACGGCCCTTCCCAACAGGTCTAGACTAACAGTGAGATTCTTACGGCCCTTCCCAACAGGTCTAGACTAACAGTGAGATTCTTACGTCCCTTCCCAACAGGTCTAGACTAACAGTGAGATTCTTACGGCCCTTCCCAACAGGTCTAGACTAACAGTGAGATTCTTACGGCCCTTCCCAACAGGTCTAGACTAACAGTGAGATTCTTACGGCCCATCCCAACAGGTGTAGACTAACAGTGAGATTCTTACGGCCATTCCCAACAGGTCTAGACTAACAGTGAGATTATTACGGCCCTTCCCAACAGGTGTAGACTAACAGTGAGATTCTTAAGGCCCTTCCCAACAGGTCTAGACTAACAGTGAGATTCTAACGGCCCTTCCCAACAGGTGTAGACTAACAGTGAGATTCTTACGGCCCTTCCCAACAGGTGTAGACTAACAGTGAGATTCTTACGGCTCTTCCCAACAGGTCTAGACTAACAGTGAGATTCTTACGGCCCTTCCCAACAGGTGTTGCTTCCTTACGGCCCTTCCCAACAGGTGTAGACTAACAGTGAGATTCTTACGGCCCTTCCCAACAGGTCTAGACTAACAGTGAGATTCTTACGGCCTTTCCCAACAGGTGTAGACTAACAGTGAGATTCTTACGGCCCTTCCCAACAGGTCTAGACTAACAGTGAGATTATTACGGCCCTTCCCAACAGGTGTAGACTAACAGTGAGATTCTTACGGCCCTTCCCAACAGGTCTAGACTAACAGTGAGATTCTTACGGCCCTTCCCAACAGGTGTTGCTTCCTTACGGCCCTTCCCAACAGGTGTAGACTAACAGTGAGATTCTTACGGCCCTTCCCAACAGGTCTAGACTAACAGTGAGATTCTTACGGCCCTTCCCAATAGGTCTAGACTAACAGTGAGATTCTTACGGCCCTTCCCAACAGGTGTAGACTAACAGTGAGATTCTTACGGCCCTTCCCAACAGGTGTTGCTTCCTTACGGCCCTTCCCAACAGGTCTAGACTAACAGTGAGATTCTTACGGCCCTTCCCAACAGGTGTAGACTAACAGTGAGATTCTTACGGCCCTTCCCAACAGGTGTAGACTAACAGTGAGATTCTTACGGCCCTTCCCAACAGGTCTAGACTAACAGTGAGATTCTTACGGCCCTTCCCAACAGGTGTAGACTAACAGTGAGATTCTTACGGCCCTTCCCAACAGGTGTAGACTAACAGTGAGATTCTTACGGCCCTTCCCAACAGGTCTAGACTAACAGTGAGATTCTTACGGCCCTTCCCAACAGGTCTAGACTAACAGTGAGATTCTTACGGCCCTTCCCAACAGGTCTAGACTAACAGTGAGATTCTTACGGCCCATCCCAACAGGTGTAGACTAACAGTGAGATTCTTACGGCCCTTCCCAACAGGTCTAGACTAACAGTGAGATTATTACGGCCCTTCCCAACAGGTGTAGACTAACAGTGAGATTCTTACGGCCCTTCCAAAAAGGTCTAGACTAACAGTGAGATTCTTACGGCCCTTCCCAACAGGTGTAGACTAACAGTGAGATTCTTACGGCCCTTCCCAACAGGTCTAGACTAACAGTGAGATTCTTACGGCCCTTCCCAACAGGTGTAGACTAACAGTGAGATTCTTACGGCCCTTCCCAACAGGTCTAGACTAACAGTGAGATTCTTACGGCTCTTCCCAACAGGTGTAGACTAACAGTGAGATTCTTACGGCCCTTCCCAACAGGTGTAGACTAACAGTGAGATTCTTACGGCCCTTCCCAACAGGTGTAGACTAACAGTGAGATTCTTACGGCCCTTCCCAACAGGTGTAGACTAACAGTGAGATTCTTACGGCCCTTCCCAACAGGTCTAGACTAACAGTGAGATTCTTACGGCCCTTCCCAACAGGTGTTGCTTCCTTACGGCCCTTCCCAACAGGTGTAGACTAACAGTGAGTTTCTTACAGCCCTTCCCAACAGGTGTAGACTAACAGTGAGATTATTACGGCCCTTCCCAACAGGTGTTGCTTCCTTACGGCCCTTCCCAACAGGTCTAGACTAACAGTGAGATTCTTACGGCCCTTCCCAACAGGTGTAGACTAACAGTGAGATTCTTACTGCCCTTCCCAACAGGTCTAGACTAACAGTGAGATTTGTACGGCCCTTCCCAACAGGTCTATACTAACAGTGAGATTCTTACGGCCCTTCCCAACAGGTCTAGACTAACAGTGAGATTCTTACGGCCCTTCCCAACAGGTGTAGACTAACAGTGAGATTCTTACGGCCCTTCCCAACAGGTCTAGACTAACAGTGAGATTCTTACGGCCCTTCCCAACAGGTGTAGACTAACAGTGAGATTCTTACGGCCCTTCCCAACAGGTCTAGACTAACAGTGAGATTCTTACGGCCCTTCCCAACAGGTGTAGACTAACAGTGAGATTCTTACGGCCCTTCCCAACAGGTGTTGCTTCCTTACGGCCCTTCCCAACAGGTCTAGACTAACAGTGAGATTCTTACGGCCCTTCCCAACAGGTCTAGACTAACAGTGAGATTCTTACGTCCCTTCCCAACAGGTCTAGACTAACAGTGAGATTCTTACGGCCCTTCCCAACAGGTCTAGACTAACAGTGAGATTCTTACGGCCCTTCCCAACAGGTCTAGACTAACAGTGAGATTCTTACGGCCCATCCCAACAGGTGTAGACTAACAGTGAGATTCTTACGGCCATTCCCAACAGGTCTAGACTAACAGTGAGATTATTACGGCCCTTCCCAACAGGTGTAGACTAACAGTGAGATTCTTACGGCCCTTCCCAACAGGTCTAGACTAACAGTGAGATTCTAACGGCCCTTCCCAACAGGTGTAGACTAACAGTGAGATTCTTACGGCCCTTCCCAACAGGTGTAGACTAACAGTGAGATTCTTACGGCCCTTCCCAACAGGTCTAGACTAACAGTGAGATTCTTACGGCCCTTCCCAACAGGTCTAGACTAACAGTGAGATTCTTACGGCCCTTCCCAACAGGTGTAGACTAACAGTGAGATTCTTACGGCCCTTCCCAACAGGTGTAGACTAACAGTGAGATTCTTACGGCCCTTCCCAACAGGTCTAGACTAACAGTGAGATTATTACGGCCCTTCCCAACAGGTGTAGACTAACAGTGAGATTCTTACGGCCCTTCCCAACAGGTCTAGACTAACAGTGAGATTCTTACGGCCCTTCCCAACAGGTGTTGCTTCCTTACGGCCCTTCCCAACAGGTCTAGACTAACAGTGAGATTCTTACGGCCCTTCCCAACAGGTGTAGACTAACAGTGAGATTCTTACGGCCCTTCCCAACAGGTGTAGACTAACAGTGAGATTCTTACGGCCCATCCCAACAGGTCTAGACTAACAGTGAGATTCTTACGGCCCTTCCCAACAGGTGTTGCTTCCTTACGGCCCTTCCCAACAGGTCTAGACTAACAGAGAGATTCTTACGGCCCTTCCCAACAGGTCTAGACTAACAGTGAGATTCTTACGGCCCTTCCCAACAGGTCTAGACTAACAGTGAGATTCTTACGGCCCTTCCCAACAGGTGTAGACTAACAGTGAGATTCTTACGGCCCTTCCCAACAGGTCTAGACTAACAGTGAGATTCTTACGGCCCTTCCCAACAGGTCTAGACTAACAGTGAGATTCTTACGGCCCTTCCCAACAGGTGTAGACTAACAGTGAGATTCTTACGGCCCTTCCCAACAGGTCTAGACTAACAGTGAGATTCTTACGGCCCTTCCCAACAGGTGTTGCTTCCTTACGGCCCTTCCCAACAGGTGTAGACTAACAGTGAGATTCTTACTGCCCTTCCCAACAGGTCTAGACTAACAGTGAGATTCTTACGGCCCTTCCCAACAGGTCTAGACTAACAGTGAGATTCTTACGGCCCTTCCCAACAGGTGTAGACTAACAGTGAGATTCTTACGGCCCTTCCCAACAGGTGTTGCTTCCTTACGGCCCTTCCCAACAGGTGTAGACTAACAGTGAGATTCTTACGGCCCTTCCCAACAGGTCTAGACTAACAGTGAGATTCTTACGGCCCTTCCCAACAGGTGTAGACTAACAGTGAGATTCTTACGGCCCATCCCAACAGGTCTAGACTAACAGTGATATTCTTACGGCCCATCCCAACAGGTGTAGACTAACAGTGAGATTCTTAATGCCCTTCCCAACAGGTCTAGACTAACAGTGAGATTATTACGGCCCTTCCCAACAGGTGTAGACTAACAGTGAGATTCTTACGGCCCTTCCCAACAAGTGTTGCTTCCTTACGGCCCTTCCCAACAGGTCTAGACTAACAGTGAGATTCTTAAGGCCCATCCCAACAGGTGTAGACTAACAGTGAGATTCTTACGGCCCTTCCCAACAGGTCTAGACTAACAGTGAGATTCTTACGGCCCTTCCCAACAGGTGTAGACTAACAGTGAGATTCTTACGGCCCTTCCCAACAGGTCTAGACTAACAGTGAGATTCTTACGGCCCTTCCCAACAGGTCTAGACTAACAGTGTGATTCTTACGGCCCTTCCCAACAATTCTAGACTAACAGTGAGATTCTTACGGCCCTTCCCAACAGGTGTAGACTAACAGTGAGATTCTTACGGCCCTTCCCAACAGGTCTAGACTAACAGTGAGATTCTTACGGCCCTTCCCAACAGGTGTTGCTTCCTTACGGCCCTTCCCAACAGGTGTAGACTAACAGTGAGATTCTTACGGCCCTTCCCAACAGGTCTAGACTAACAGTGAGATTCTTACGGCCTTTCCCAACAGGTGTAGACTAACAGTGAGATTCTTACGGCCCTTCCCAACAGGTCTAGACTAACAGTGAGATTATTACGGCCCTTCCCAACAGGTGTAGACTAACAGTGAGATTCTTACGGCCCTTCCCAACAGGTCTAGACTAACAGTGAGATTCTTACGGCCCTTCCCAACAGGTGTTGCTTCCTTACGGCCCTTCCCAACAGGTGTAGACTAACAGTGAGATTCTTACGGCCCTTCCCAACAGGTCTAGACTAACAGTGAGATTCTTACGGCCCTTCCCAATAGGTCTAGACTAACAGTGAGATTCTTACGGCCCTTCCCAACAGGTGTAGACTAACAGTGAGATTCTTACGGCCCTTCCCAACAGGTGTTGCTTCCTTACGGCCCTTCCCAACAGGTCTAGACTAACAGTGAGATTCTTACGGCCCTTCCCAACAGGTGTAGACTAACAGTGAGATTCTTACGGCCCTTCCCAACAGGTGTAGACTAACAGTGAGATTCTTACGGCCCTTCCCAACAGGTCTAGACTAACAGTGAGATTCTTACGGCCCTTCCCAACAGGTGTAGACTAACAGTGAGATTCTTACGGCCCTTCCCAACAGGTGTAGACTAACAGTGAGATTCTTACGGCCCTTCCCAACAGGTCTAGACTAACAGTGAGATTCTTACGGCCCTTCCCAACAGGTCTAGACTAACAGTGAGATTCTTACGGCCCTTCCCAACAGGTCTAGACTAACAGTGAGATTCTTACGGCCCATCCCAACAGGTGTAGACTAACAGTGAGATTCTTACGGCCCTTCCCAACAGGTCTAGACTAACAGTGAGATTATTACGGCCCTTCCCAACAGGTGTAGACTAACAGTGAGATTCTTACGGCCCTTCCCAACAGGTCTAGACTAACAGTGAGATTCTTACGGCCCTTCCCAACAGGTGTAGACTAACAGTGAGATTCTTACGGCCCTTCCCAACAGGTCTAGACTAACAGTGAGATTCTTACGGCCCTTCCCAACAGGTGTAGACTAACAGTGAGATTCTTACGGCCCTTCCCAACAGGTCTAGACTAACAGTGAGATTCTTACGGCCCTTCCCAACAGGTGTAGACTAACAGTGAGATTCTTACGGCCCTTCCCAACAGGTGTAGACTAACAGTGAGATTCTTACGGCCCTTCCCAACAGGTGTAGACTAACAGTGAGATTCTTACGGCCCTTCCCAACAGGTGTAGACTAACAGTGAGATTCTTACGGCCCTTCCCAACAGGTCTAGACTAACAGTGAGATTCTTACGGCCCTTCCCAACAGGTGTTGCTTCCTTGCGGCCCTTCCCAACAGGTGTAGACTAACAGTGAGATTCTTACGGCCCTTCCCAACAGGTGTAGACTAACAGTGAGATTATTACGGCCCTTCCCAACAGGTGTTGCTTCCTTACGGCCCTTCCCAACAGGTCTAGACTAACAGTGAGATTCTTACGGCCCTTCCCAACAGGTGTAGACTAACAGTGAGATTCTTACTGCCCTTCCCAACAGGTCTAGACTAACAGTGAGATTCTTACGGCCCTTCCCAACAGGTCTAGACTAACAGTGAGATTCTTACGGCCCTTCCCAACAGGTCTAGACTAACAGTGAGATTCTTACGGCCCTTCCCAACAGGTGTAGACTAACAGTGAGATTCTTACGGCCCTTCCCAACAGGTCTAGACTAACAGTGAGATTCTTACGGCCCTTCCCAACAGGTGTAGACTAACAGTGAGATTCTTACGGCCCTTCCCAACAGGTCTAGACTAACAGTGAGATTCTTACGGCCCTTCCCAACAGGTGTAGACTAACAGTGAGATTCTTACGGCCCTTCCCAACAGGTGTTGCTTCCTTACGGCCCTTCCCAACAGGTCTAGACTAACAGTGAGATTCTTACGGCCCTTCCCAACAGGTCTAGACTAACAGTGAGATTCTTACGGCCCTTCCCAACAGGTGTAGACTAACAGTGAGATTCTTACGGCCCTTCCCAACAGGTGTTGCTTCCTTACGGCCCTTCCCAACAGGTCTAGACTAACAGTGAGATTCTTACGGCCCTTCCCAACAAGTCTAGACTAACAGTGAGATTCTTACGGCCCTTCCCAACAGGTGTAGACTAACAGTGAGATTCTTACGGCCCTTCCCAACAGGTCTAGACTAACAGTGAGATTCTTACGGCCCTTCCCAACAGGTGTAGACTAACAGTGAGATTCTTACGGCCCTTCCCAACAGGTCTAGACTAACAGTGAGATTCTTACGGCCCTTCCCAACAGGTGTAGACTAACAGTGAGATTCTTACGGCCCTTCCCAACAGGTGTTGCTTCCTTACGGCCCTTCCCAACAGGTGTAGACTAACAGTGAGATTCTTACGGCCCTTCCCAACAGGTGTAGACTAACAGTGAGATTCTTACGGCCCTTCCCAACAGGTCTAGACTAACAGTGAGATTCTTACGGCCCTTCCCAACAGGTGTAGACTAACAGTGAGATTCTTACGGCCCTTCCCAACAGGTGTTGCTTCCTTACGGCCCTTCCCAACAGGTCTAGACTAACAGTGAGATTCTTACGGCCCTTCCCAACAGGTCTAGACTAACAGTGAGATTCTTACGGCCCTTCCCAACAGGTGTAGACTAACAGTGAGATTCTTACGGCCCTTCCCAACACGTCTAGACTAACAGTGAGATTCTTACGGCCCTTCCCAACAGGTGTAGACTAACAGTGAGATTCTTACGGCCCTTCCCAACAGGTCTAGACTAACAGTGAGATTCTTACGGCCCTTCCCAACAGGTGTAGACTAACAGTGAGATTCTTACGGCCCTTCCCAACAGGTGTTGCTTCCTTACGGCCCTTCCCAACAGGTGTAGACTAACAGTGAGATTCTTACGGCCCTTCCCAACAGGTGTAGACTAACAGTGAGATTCTTACGGCCCTTCCCAACAGGTGTAGACTAACAGTGAGATTCTTACGGCCCTTCCCAACAGGTCTAGACTAACAGTGAGATTATTACGGCCCTTCCCAACAGGTGTATACTAACAGTGAGATTCTTACGGCCCTTCCCAACAGGTCTAGACTAACAGTGAGATTCTTACGGCCCTTCCCAACAGGTGTTGCTTCCTTACGGCCCTTCCCAACAGGTGTAGACTAACAGTGAGATTCTTACGGCCCTTCCCAACAGGTCTAGACTAACAGTGAGATTATTACGGCCCTTCCCAACAGGTCTAGACTAACAGTGAGATTCTTACGGCCCTTCCCATCAGGTCTAGACTAACAGTGAGATTCTTACGGCCCTTCCCAACAGGTCTAGACTAACAGTGAGATTCTTACGGCCCTTCCCAACAGGTCTAGACTAACAGTGAGATTCTTACGGCCCATCCCAACAGGTGTAGACTAACAGTGAGATTCTTACGGCCCTTCCCAACAGGTCTAGACTAACAGTGAGATTCTTACGGCCCTTCCCAACAGGTGTTGCTTCCTTACGGCCCTTCCCAACAGGTGTAGACTAACAGTGAGATTCTTACGGCCCTTCCCAACAGGTCTAGACTAACAGTGAGATTCTTACGGCCCTTCCCAACAGGTGTAGACTAACAGTGAGATTATTACGGCCCTTCCCAACAGGTGTAGACTAACAGTGAGATTCTTACGGCCCTTCCCAACAGGTGTAGACTAACAGTGAGATTATTACGGCCCTTCCCAACAGGTCTAGACTAACAGTGAGATTCTTACGGCCCTTCCCAACAGGTCTAGACTAACAGTGAGATTCTTACGGCCCTTCCCAACAGGTGTAGACTAACAGTGAGATTATTACGGCCTTTCCCAACAGGTGTAGACTAACAGTGAGATTCTTACGGCCCTTCACAACAGGTGTAGACTAACAGTGAGATTATTACGGCCCTTCCCAACAGGTGTAGACTAACAGTGAGATTCTTACGGCCCTTCCCAACAGGTCTAGACTAACAGTGAGATTATTACGGCCCTTCCCAACAGGTGTAGACTAACAGTGAGATTCTTACGGCCCTTCCCAACAAGTGTTGCTTCCTTACGGCCCTTCCCAACAGGTGTAGACTAACAGTGAGATTCTTACGGCCCTTCCCAACAGGTGTAGACTAACAGTGAGATTCTTACGGCCCTTCCCAACAGGTGTAGACTAACAGTGAGATTCTTACGGCCCTTCCCAACAGGTCTAGACTAACAGTGAGATTATTACGGCCCTTCCCAACAGGTGTAGACTAACAGTGAGATTCTTACGGCCCTTCCCAACAGGTCTAGACTAACAGTGAGATTCTTACGGCCCTTCCCAACAGGTGTTGCTTCCTTAAAGCCCTTCCCAACAGGTGTAGACTAACAGTGAGATTCTTACGGCCCTTCCCAACAGGTCTAGACTAACAGTGAGATTATTACGGCCCTTCCCAACAGGTCTAGACTAACAGTGAGATTCTTACGGCCCTTCCCAACAGGTCTAGACTAACAGTGAGATTCTTACGGCCCTTCCCAACAGGTCTAGACTAACAGTGAGATTCTTACGGCCCTTCCCAACAGGTCTAGACTAACAGTGAGATTCTTACGGCCCATCCCAACAGGTGTAGACTAACAGTGAGATTCTTACGGCCCTTCCCAACAGGTCTAGACTAACAGTGAGATTCTTACGGCCCTTCCCAACAGGTGTTGCTTCCTTACGGCCCTTCCCAACAGGTGTAGACTAACAGTGAGATTCTTACGGCCCTTCCCAACAGTCTAGACTAACAGTGAGATTCTTACGGCCCTTCCCAACAGGTCTAGACTAACAGTGAGATTCTTACGGCCCTTCCCAACAGGTCTAGACTAACAGTGAGATTATTACGGCCCTTCCCAACAGGTCTAGACTAACAGTGAGATTCTTACGGCCCTTCCCAACAGGTCTAGACTAACAGTGAGATTCTTACGGCCCTTCCCAACAGGTCTAGACTAACAGTGAGATTCTTACGGCCCTTCCCAACAGGTGTAGACTAACAGTGAGATTTTACGGCCCATCCCAACAGGTCTAGACTAACAGTGAGATTCTTACGGCCCTTCCCAACAGGTCTAGACTAACAGTGAGATTCTTACGGCCCTTCCCAACAGGTGTAGACTAACAGTGAGATTCTTACGGCCCTTCCCAACAGGTCTAGACTAACAGTGAGATTATTACGGCCCTTCCCAACAGGTGTAGACTAACAGTGAGATTCTTACGGCCCTTCCCAACAAGTGTTGCTTCCTTACGGCCCTTCCCAACAGGTGTAGACTAACAGTGAGATTCTTACGGCCCTTCCCAACAGGTCTAGACTAACAGTGAGATTCTTAAGGCCCATCCCAACAGGTGTAGACTAACAGTGAGATTCTTACGGCCCTTCCCAACAGGTCTAGACTAACAGTGAGATTCTTACGGCCCTTCCCAACAGGTGTAGACTAACAGTGAGATTCTTACGGCCCTTCCCAACAGGTGTAGACTAACAGTGAGATTCTTACGGCCCTTCCCAACAGGTGTAGACTAACAGTGAGATTCTTACGGCCCTTCCCAACAGGTCTAGACTAACAGTGAGATTCTTACGGCCCTTCCCAACAGGTCTAGACTAACAGTGTGATTCTTACGGCCCTTCCCAACAGGTCTAGACTAACAGTGAGATTCTTACGGCCCTTCCCAACAGGTGTAGACTAACAGTGAGATTCTTACGGCCCTTCCCAACAGGTCTAGACTAACAGTGAGATTCTTACGGCCCTTCCCAACAGGTGTTGCTTCCTTACGGCCCTTCCCAACAGGTGTAGACTAACAGTGAGATTATTACGGCCCTTCCCAACAGGTCTAGACTAACAGTGAGATTCTTACGGCCCTTCCCAACAGGTCTAGACTAACAGTGAGATTCTTACGGCCCTTCCCAACAGGTGTAGACTAACAGTGAGATTATTACGGCCCTTCCCAACAGGTGTAGACTAACAGTGAGATTCTTACGGCCCTTCACAACAGGTGTAGACTAACAGTGAGATTATTACGGCCCTTCCCAACAGGTGTAGACTAACAGTGAGATTCTTACGGCCCTTCCCAACAGGTCTAGACTAACAGTGAGATTATTACGGCCCTTCCCAACAGGTGTAGACTAACAGTGAGATTCTTACGGCCCTTCCCAACAAGTGTTGCTTCCTTACGGCCCTTCCCAACAGGTGTAGACTAACAGTGAGATTCTTACGGCCCTTCCCAACAGGTGTAGACTAACAGTGAGATTCTTACGGCCCTTCCCAACAGGTGTAGACTAACAGTGAGATTCTTACGGCCCTTCCCAACAGGTCTAGACTAACAGTGAGATTATTACGGCCCTTCCCAACAGGTGTAGACTAACAGTGAGATTCTTACGGCCCTTCCCAACAGGTCTAGACTAACAGTGAGATTCTTACGGCCCTTCCCAACAGGTGTTGCTTCCTTACGGCCCTTCCCAACAGGTCTAGACTAACAGTGAGATTATTACGGCCCTTCCCAACAGGTCTAGACTAACAGTGAGATTCTTACGGCCCTTCCCAACAGGTCTAGACTAACAGTGAGATTCTTACGGCCCTTCCCAACAGGTCTAGACTAACAGTGAGATTCTTACGGCCCTTCCCAACAGGTCTAGACTAACAGTGAGATTCTTACGGCCCTTCCCAACAGGTCTAGACTAACAGTGAGATTCTTACGGCCCATCCCAACAGGTGTAGACTAACAGTGAGATTCTTACGGCCCTTCCCAACAGGTCTAGACTAACAGTGAGATTCTTACGGCCCTTCCCAACAGGTGTTGCTTCCTTACGGCCCTTCCCAACAGGTGTAGACTAACAGTGAGATTCTTACGGCCCTTCCCAACAGGTCTAGACTAACAGTGAGATTCTTACGGCCCTTCCCAACAGGTCTAGACTAACAGTGAGATTCTTACGGCCCTTCCCAACAGGTCTAGACTAACAGTGAGATTATTACGGCCCTTCCCAACAGGTCTAGACTAACAGTGAGATTCTTACGGCCCTTCCCAACAGGTCTAGACTAACAGTGAGATTCTTACGGCCCTTCCCAACAGGTCTAGACTAACAGTGAGATTCTTACGGCCCTTCCCAACAGGTGTAGACTAACAGTGAGATTCTTACGGCCCATCCCAACAGGTCTAGACTAACAGTGAGATTCTTACGGCCCTTCCCAACAGGTCTAGACTAACAGTGAGATTCTTACGGCCCTTCCCAATAGGTGTAGACTAACAGTGAGATTCTTACGGCCCTTCCCAACAGGTCTAGACTAACAGTGAGATTATTACGGCCCTTCCCAACAGGTGTAGACTAACAGTGAGATTCTTACGGCCCTTCCCAACAAGTGTTGCTTCCTTACGGCCCTTCCCAACAGGTGTAGACTAACAGTGAGATTCTTACGGCCCTTCCCAACAGGTGTAGACTAACAGTGAGATTCTTACGGCCCTTCCCAACAGGTCTAGACTAACAGTGAGATTCTTACGGCCCTTCCCAACAGGTCTAGACTAACAGTGAGATTCTTACGGCCCTTCCCAACAGGTCTAGACTAACAGTGAGATTCTTACGGCCCTTCCCAACAGGTCTAGACTAACAGTGAGATTCTTACGGCCCATCCCAACAGGTGTAGACTAACAGTGAGATTCTTACGGCCCTTCCCAACAGGTCTAGACTAACAGTGAGATTCTTACGGCCCTTCCCAACAGGTGTTGCTTCCTTACGGCCCTTCCCAACAGGTGTAGACTAACAGTGAGATTCTTACGGCCCTTCCCAACAGTCTAGACTAACAGTGAGATTCTTACGGCCCTTCCCAACAGGTCTAGACTAACAGTGAGATTCTTACGGCCCTTCCCAACAGGTCTAGACTAACAGTGAGATTATTACGGCCCTTCCCAACAGGTCTAGACTAACAGTGAGATTCTTACGGCCCTTCCCAACAGGTCTAGACTAACAGTGAGATTCTTACGGCCCTTCCCAACAGGTCTAGACTAACAGTGAGATTCTTACGGCCCTTCCCAACAGGTGTAGACTAACAGTGAGATTCTTACGGCCCATCCCAACAGGTCTAGACTAACAGTGAGATTCTTACGGCCCTTCCCAACAGGTCTAGACTAACAGTGAGATTCTTACGGCCCTTCCCAACAGGTGTAGACTAACATTGAGATTCTTACGGCCCTTCCCAACAGGTCTAGACTAACAGTGAGATTATTACGGCCCTTCCCAACAGGTGTAGACTAACAGTGAGATTCTTACGGCCCTTCCCAACAAGTGTTGCTTCCTTACGGCCCTTCCCAACAGGTGTAGACTAACAGTGAGATTCTTACGGCCCTTCCCAACAGGTCTAGACTAACAGTGAGATTCTTAAGGCCCATCCCAACAGGTGTAGACTAACAGTGAGATTCTTACGGCCCTTCCCAACAGGTCTAGACTAACAGTGAGATTCTTACGGCCCTTCCCAACAGGTGTAGACTAACAGTGAGATTCTTACGGCCCTTCCCAACAGGTGTAGACTAACAGTGAGATTCTTACGGCCCTTCCCAACAGGTCTAGACTAACAGTGAGATTCTTACGGCCCTTCCCAACAGGTGTAGACTAACAGTGAGATTCTTACGGCCCTTCCCAACAGGTCTAGACTAACAGTGAGATTCTTACGGCCCTTCCCAACAGGTCTAGACTAACAGTGAGATTCTTACGGCCCTTCCCAACAGGTGTAGACTAACAGTGAGATTCTTACGGCCCTTCCCAACAGGTGTAGACTAACAGTGAGATTCTTACGGCCCTTCCCAACAGGTGTAGACTAACAGTGAGATTCTTACGGCCCTTCCCAACAGGTGTAGACTAACAGTGAGATTCTTACGGCCCTTCCCAACAGGTCTAGACTAACAGTGAGATTATTACGGCCCTTCCCAACAGGTGTAGACTAACAGTGAGATTCTTACGGCCCTTCCCAACAGGTCTAGACTAACAGTGAGATTCTTACGGCCCTTCCCAACAGGTGTTGCTTCCTTACGGCCCTTCCCAACAGGTGTAGACTAACAGTGAGATTCTTACGGCCCTTCCCAACAGGTCTAGACTAACAGTGAGATTATTACGGCCCTTCCCAACAGGTCTAGACTAACAGTGAGATTCTTACGGCCCTTCCCAACAGGTCTAGACTAACAGTGAGATTCTTACGGCCCTTCCCAACAGGTCTAGACTAACAGTGAGATTCTTACGGCCCTTCCCAACAGGTCTAGACTAACAGTGAGATTCTTACGGCCCATCCCAACAGGTGTAGACTAACAGTGAGATTCTTACGGCCCTTCCCAACAGGTCTAGACTAACAGTGAGATTCTTACGGCCCTTCCCAACAGGTCTAGACTAACAGTGAGATTCTTACGGCCCTTCCCAACAGGTCTAGACTAACAGTGAGATTCTTACGGCCCTTCCCAACAGGTCTAGACTAACAGTGAGATTCTTACGGCCCTTCCCAACAGGTGTAGACTAACAGTGAGATTCTTACGGCCCATCCCAACAGGTCTAGACTAACAGTGAGATTCTTACGGCCCTTCCCAACAGGTGTTGCTTCCTTACGGCCCTTCCCAATAGGTCTAGACTAACAGAGAGATTCTTACGGCCCTTCCCAACAGGTCTAGACTAACAGTGAGATTCTTACGGCCCTTCCCAACAGGTCTAGACTAACAGTGAGATTCTTACGGCCCTTCCCAACAGGTGTAGACTAACAGTGAGATTCTTACGGCCCTTCCCAACAGGTCTAGACTAACAGTGAGATTCTTACGGCCCTTCCCAACAGGTCTAGACTAACAGTGAGATTCTTACGGCCCTTCCCAACAGGTGTAGACTAACAGTGAGATTCTTACGGCCCTTCCCAACAGGTCTAGACTAACAGTGAGATTCTTACGGCCCTTCCCAACAGGTGTTGCTTCCTTACGGCCCTTCCCAACAGGTGTAGACTAACAGTGAGATTCTTACTGCCCTTCCCAACAGGTCTAGACTAACAGTGAGATTCTTACGGCCCTTCCCAACAGGTCTAGACTAACAGTGAGATTCTTACGGCCCTTCCCAACAGGTGTAGACTAACAGTGAGATTCTTACGGCCCTTCCCAACAGGTGTTGCTTCCTTACGGCCCTTCCCAACAGGTGTAGACTAACAGTGAGATTCTTACGGCCCTTCCCAACAGGTCTAGACTAACAGTGAGATTCTTACGGCCCTTCCCAACAGGTGTAGACTAACAGTGAGATTCTTACGGCCCATCCCAACAGGTCTAGACTAACAGTGATATTCTTACGGCCCATCCCAACAGGTGTAGACTAACAGTGAGATTCTTACGGCCCTTCCCAACAGGTCTAGACTAACAGTGAGATTATTACGGCCCTTCCCAACAGGTGTAGACTAACAGTGAGATTCTTACGGCCCTTCCCAACAGGTCTAGACTAACAGTGAGATTCTTACGGCCCTTCCCAACAGGTGTTGCTTCCTTACGGCCCTTCCCAACAGGTGTAGACTAACAGTGAGTTTCTTACGGCCCTTCCCAACAGGTGTAGACTAACAGTGAGATTATTACGGCCCTTCCCAACAGGTGTTGCTTCCTTACGGCCCTTCCCAACAGGTCTAGACTAACAGTGAGATTCTTACGGCCCTTCCCAACAGGTGTAGACTAACAGTGAGATTCTTACTGCCCTTCCCAACAGGTCTAGACTAACAGTGAGATTATTACGGCCCTTCCCAACAGGTGTAGACTAACAGTGAGATTCTTACGGCCCTTCCCAACAGGTCTAGACTAACAGTGAGATTCTTACGGCCCTTCCCAACAGGTGTAGACTAACAGTGTGATTCTTACGGCCCTTCCCAACAGGTCTAGACTAACAGTGAGATTCTTACGGCCCTTCCCAACAGGTGTAGACTAACAGTGAGATTCTTACGGCCCTTCCCAACAGGTCTAGACTAACAGTGAGATTCTTACGGCCCTTCCCAACAGGTGTTGCTTCCTTACGGCCCTTCCCAACAGGTGTAGACTAACAGTGAGATTCTTACGGCCCTTCCCAACAGGTCTAGACTAACAGTGAGATTCTTACGGCCTTTCCCAACAGGTGTAGACTAACAGTGAGATTCTTACGGCCCTTCCCAACAGGTCTAGACTAACAGTGAGATTATTACGGCCCTTCCCAACAGGTGTAGACTAACAGTGAGATTCTTACGGCCCTTCCCAACAGGTCTAGACTAACAGTGAGATTCTTACGGCCCTTCCCAACAGGTGTTGCTTCCTTACGGCCCTTCCCAACAGGTGTAGACTAACAGTGAGATTCTTACGGCCCTTCCCAACAGGTCTAGACTAACAGTGAGATTCTTACGGCCCTTCCCAATAGGTCTAGACTAACAGTGAGATTCTTACGGCCCTTCCCAACAGGTGTAGACTAACAGTGAGATTCTTACGGCCCTTCCCAACAGGTGTTGCTTCCTTACGGCCCTTCCCAACAGGTCTAGACTAACAGTGAGATTCTTACGGCCCTTCCCAACAGGTGTAGACTAACAGTGAGATTCTTACGGCCCTTCCCAACAGGTGTAGACTAACAGTGAGATTCTTACGGCCCTTCCCAACAGGTCTAGACTAACAGTGAGATTCTTACGGCCCTTCCCAACAGGTGTAGACTAACAGTGAGATTCTTACGGCCCTTCCCAACAGGTGTAGACTAACAGTGAGATTCTTACGGCCCTTCCCAACAGGTCTAGACTAACAGTGAGATTCTTACGGCCCTTCCCAACAGGTCTAGACTAACAGTGAGATTCTTACGGCCCTTCCCAACAGGTCTAGACTAACAGTGAGATTCTTACGGCCCATCCCAACAGGTGTAGACTAACAGTGAGATTCTTACGGCCCTTCCCAACAGGTCTAGACTAACAGTGAGATTATTACGGCCCTTCCCAACAGGTGTAGACTAACAGTGAGATTCTTACGGCCCTTCCCAACAGGTCTAGACTAACAGTGAGATTCTTACGGCCCTTCCCAACAGGTCTAGACTAACAGTGAGATTCTTACGGCCCTTCCCAACAGGTGTAGACTAACAGTGAGATTCTTACGGCCCTTCCCAACAGGTCTAGACTAACAGTGAGATTCTTACGGCTCTTCCCAACAGGTGTAGACTAACAGTGAGATTCTTACGGCCCTTCCCAACAGGTGTAGACTAACAGTGAGATTCTTACGGCCCTTCCCAACAGGTGTAGACTAACAGTGAGATTCTTACGGCCCTTCCCAACAGGTGTAGACTAACAGTGAGATTCTTACGGCCCTTCCCAACAGGTCTAGACTAACAGTGAGATTCTTACGGCCCTTCCCAACAGGTGTTGCTTCCTTACGGCCCTTCCCAACAGGTGTAGACTAACAGTGAGTTTCTTACGGCCCTTCCCAACAGGTGTAGACTAACAGTGAGATTATTACGGCCCTTCCCAACAGGTGTTGCTTCCTTACGGCCCTTCCCAACAGGTCTAGACTAACAGTGAGATTCTTACGGCCCTTCCCAACAGGTGTAGACTAACAGTGAGATTCTTACTGCCCTTCCCAACAGGTCTAGACTAACAGTGAGATTTTTACGGCCCTTCCCAACAGGTCTAGACTAACAGTGAGATTCTTACGGCCCTTCCCAACAGGTGTAGACTAACAGTGAGATTCTTACGGCCCTTCCCAACAGGTCTAGACTAACAGTGAGATTCTTACGGCCCTTCCCAACAGGTGTAGACTAACAGTGAGATTCTTACGGCCCTTCCCAACAGGTCTAGACTAACAGTGAGATTCTTACGGCCCTTCCCAACAGGTGTAGACTAACAGTGAGATTCTTACGGCCCTTCCCAACAGGTGTTGCTTCCTTACGGCCCTTCCCAACAGGTCTAGACTAACAGTGAGATTCTTACGGCCCTTCCCAACAGGTCTAGACTAACAGTGAGATTCTTACGTCCCTTCCCAACAGGTCTAGACTAACAGTGAGATTCTTACGGCCCTTCCCAACAGGTCTAGACTAACAGTGAGATTCTTACGGCCCATCCCAACAGGTGTAGACTAACAGTGAGATTCTTACGGCCCTTCCCAACAGGTCTAGACTAACAGTGAGATTATTACGGCCCTTCCCAACAGGTGTAGACTAACAGTGAGATTCTTACGGCCCTTCCCAACAGGTCTAGACTAACAGTGAGATTCTTACGGCCCTTCCCAACAGGTGTAGACTAACAGTGAGATTCTTACGGCCCTTCCCAACAGGTGTAGACTAACAGTGAGATTCTTACGGCCCTTCCCAACAGGTCTAGACTAACAGTGAGATTCTTACGGCCCTTCCCAACAGGTCTAGACTAACAGTGAGATTCTTACGGCCCTTCCCAACAGGTGTAGACTAACAGTGAGATTCTTATGGCCCTTCCCAACAGGTGTTGCTTCCTTACGGCCCTTCCCAACAGGTGTAGACTAACAGTGAGATTCTTACGGCCCTTCCCAACAGGTCTAGACTAACAGTGAGATTCTTACGGCCCTTCCCAACAGGTGTAGACTAACAGTGAGATTCTTACGGCCCATCCCAACAGGTCTAGACTAACAGTGAGATTCTTACGGCCCATCCCAACAGGTGTAGACTAACAGTGAGATTCTTACGGCCCTTCCCAACAGGTCTAGACTAACAGTGAGATTATTACGGCCCTTCCCAACAGGTGTAGACTAACAGTGAGATTCTTACGGCCCTTCCCAACAAGTGTTGCTTCCTTACGGCCCTTCCCAACAGGTCTAGACTAACAGTGAGATTCTTAAGGCCCATCCCAACAGGTGTAGACTAACAGTGAGATTCTTACGGCCCTTCCCAACAGGTCTAGACTAACAGTGAGATTCTTACGGCCCTTCCCAACAGGTGTAGACTAACAGTGAGATTCTTACGGCCCTTCCCAACAGGTCTAGACTAACAGTGAGATTCTTACGGCCCTTCCCAACAGGTGTAGACTAACAGTGAGATTCTTACGGCCCTTCCCAACAGGTCTAGACTAACAGTGAGATTCTTACGGCCCTTCCCAACAGGTGTAGACTAACAGTGAGATTCTTACGGCCCTTCCCAACAGGTCTAGACTAACAGTGAGATTCTTACTGCCCTTCCCAACAGGTCTAGACTAACAGTGAGATTCTTACGGCCCTTCCCAACAGGTCTAGACTAACAGTGAGATTCTTACGGCCCTTCCCAACAGGTCTAGACTAACAGTGAGATTCTTACGGCCCTTCCCAACAGGTGTAGACTAACAGTGAGATTCTTACGGCCCTTCCCAACAGGTCTAGACTAACAGTGAGATTCTTACGGC
The DNA here is from genome assembly GCF_964263955.1 of Coregonus lavaretus. NCBI lineage: Eukaryota > Metazoa > Chordata > Actinopteri > Salmoniformes > Salmonidae > Coregonus > Coregonus lavaretus. The sequence continues at coordinate 279,268 of NW_028160499.1, read as the reverse complement.
CCTTCCCAACAGGTGTAGACTAACAGTGAGATTCTTACGGCCCTTCCCAACAGGTCTAGACTAACAGTGAGATTATTACGGCACTTCCCAACAGGTGTAGACTAACAGTGAGATTCTTACGGCCCTTCCCAACAGGTCTAGACTAACAGTGAGATTCTTACGGCCCTTCCCAACAGGTGTTGCTTCCTTACGGCCCTTCCCAACAGGTGTAGACTAACAGTGAGATTCTTACGGCCCTTCCCAACAGGTCTAGACTAACAGTGAGATTCTTACGGCCCTTCCCAACAGGTCTAGACTAACAGTGAGATTCTTACGGCCCTTCCCAACAGGTGTAGACTAACAGTGAGATTCTTACGGCCCTTCCCAACAGGTCTAGACTAACAGTGAGATTCTTACGGCCCTTCCCAACAGGTGTAGACTAACAGTGAGATTCTTACGGCCCTTCCCAACAGGTGTTGCTTCCTTTCGGCCCTTCCCAACAGGTGTAGACTAACAGTGAGATTCTTACGGCCCTTCCCAACAGGTCTAGACTAACAGTGAGATTCTTACGGCCCTTCCCAACAGGTCTAGACTAACAGTGAGATTATTACGGCCCTTCCCAACAGGTGTTGCTTCCTTACGGCCCTTCCCAACAGGTCTAGACTAACAGTGAGATTCTTACGGCCCTTCCCAACAGGTCTAGACTAACAGTGAGATTCTTACGGCCCTTCCCAACAGGTGTAGACTAACAGTGAGATTCTTACGGCCCTTCCCAACAGGTCTAGACTAACAGTGAGATTCTTACGGCCCTTCCCAACAGGTGTAGACTAACAGTGAGATTCTTACGGCCCTTCCCAACAGGTCTAGACTAACAGTGAGATTATTACGGCACTTCCCAACAGGTGTAGACTAACAGTGAGATTCTTACGGCCCTTCCCAACAGGTCTAGACTAACAGTGAGATTCTTACGGCCCTTCCCAACAGGTGTTGCTTCCTTACGGCCCTTCCCAACAGGTGTAGACTAACAGTGAGATTCTTACGGCCCTTCCCAACAGGTCTAGACTAACAGTGAGATTCTTACGGCCCTTCCCAACAGGTCTAGACTAACAGTGAGATTCTTACGGCCCTTCCCAACAGGTGTAGACTAACAGTGAGATTCTTACGGCCCTTCCCAACAGGTCTAGACTAACAGTGAGATTCTTACGGCCCTTCCCAACAGGTGTAGACTAACAGTGAGATTCTTACGGCCCTTCCCAACAGGTGTTGCTTCCTTTCGGCCCTTCCCAACAGGTGTAGACTAACAGTGAGATTCTTACGGCCCTTCCCAACAGGTCTAGACTAACAGTGAGATTCTTACGGCCCTTCCCAACAGGTCTAGACTAACAGTGAGATTATTACGGCCCTTCCCAACAGGTGTTGCTTCCTTACGGCCCTTCCCAACAGGTCTAGACTAACAGTGAGATTCTTACGGCCCTTCCCAACAGGTGTAGACTAACAGTGAGATTCTTACTGCCCTTCCCAACAGGTCTAGACTAACAGTGAGATTCTTACGGCCCTTCCCAACAGGTCTAGACTAACAGTGAGATTCTTACGGCCCTTCCCAACAGGTCTAGACTAACAGTGAGATTCTTACGGCCCTTCCCAACAGGTGTAGACTAACAGTGAGATTCTTACGGCCCTTCCCAACAGGTCTAGACTAACAGTGAGATTCTTACGGCCCTTCCCAACAGGTGTAGACTAACAGTGAGATTCTTACGGCCCTTCCCAACAGGTGTTGCTTCCTTACGGCCCTTCCCAACAGGTCTAGACTAACAGTGAGATTCTTACGGCCCTTCCCAACAGGTCTAGACTAACAGTGAGATTCTTACGGCCCTTCCCAACAGGTGTAGACTAACAGTGAGATTCTTACGGCCCTTCCCAACAGGTGTTGCTTCCTTACGGCCCTTCCCAACAGGTCTAGACTAACAGTGAGATTCTTACGGCCCTTCACAACAGGTCTAGACTAACAGTGAGATTCTTACGGCCCTTCCCAACAGGTGTAGACTAACAGTGAGATTCTTACGGCCCTTCCCAACAGGTCTAGACTAACAGTGAGATTCTTACGGCCCTTCCCAACAGGTGTAGACTAACAGTGAGATTCTTACGGCCCTTCCCAACAGGTCTAGACTAACAGTGAGATTCTTACGGCCATTCCCAACAGGTCTAGACTAACAGTGAGATTCTTATGGCCCTTCCCAACAGGTGTTGCTTCCTCCCAACGACGCAGAACACAGTAAACATATAGAATAATGATAGAAACAAATGGTAACACAAGGAATAAATACACAATGAGCAATGATAGCTTGGCTGTATACATGAGGTGTTTTATTAGGATCCCCATTAGCTGTTGTGAAAGCAGCAGCTACTCTTCCTGGGGTTTATTAGGATCCCCATTAGCTGTTGTGAAAGCAGCAGCTACTCTTCCTGGGGTTTATTAGGGATCCCCATTAGCTGTTGTGAAAGCAGCAGCTGCTCTTCCTGGGGTTTATTAGGGATCCCCATTAGCTGTTGTGAAAGCAGCAGCTACTCTTCCTGGGGTTTATTAGGGATCCCCAGTAGCTGTTGTGAAAGCAGCAACTACTCTTCCTGGGGTTTATTAGGGATCCCCATTAGCTGTTGTGAAAGCAGCAGCTACTCTTCCTGGGGTTTATTAGGGATCCCCATTAGCTGTTTTGAAAGAAGCAGCTACTCTTCCTGGGGTTTATTAGGGATCCCCAGTAGCTGTTGTGAAAGCAGCAGCTACTCTTCCTGGGGTTTATTAGGATCCCCATTAGCTGTTGTGAAAGCAGCAGCTACTCTTCCTGGGGTTTATTAGGGATCCCCATTAGCTGTTGTGAAAGCAGCAGCTACTCTTCCTGGGGTTTATTAGGATCCCCATTAGCTGTTGTGAAAGCAGCAGCTACTCTTCCTGGGGTTTATTAGGGATCCCCATTAGCTGTTGTGAAAGCAGCAGCTACTCTTCCTGGGGTTTATTAGGGATCCCCATTAGCTGTTGTGAAAGCAGCAGCTACTCTTCCTGGGGTTTATTAGGATCCCCATTAGCTGTTGTGAAAGCAGCAGCTACTCTTCCTGCTCTGTTCTGGGACAGCTGCAGCTTAACTAGGTCCTGCTCTGTTCTGGGACAGCTGCAGCTTAACTAGGTCCTGCTCTGTTCTGGGACAGCTGCAGCTTAACTAATAATAATAATAATAATAATAATAATAATAATAATAATTAGTCAATTAGCAGACGCTCTTATCCAGAGCGACTTACAGGAGCAATTAGGGTTAAGTGCCTTGCTCAAGGGCACATCGACAGATTTTTCACCTAGTCGTCTCGGGGATTAGAACCAGAGACCTTTCGGTTACTGGCACAACGCTCTTAACCACTAAGCTACCTGCTGCCAACTAGGTCCTGCTCTGTTCTGGGCCAGCTGCAGCTTAACTAGGTCCTGCTCTGTTCTGGGACAGCTGCAGCTTAACTAGGTCCTGCTCTGTTCTGGGCCAGCTGCAGCTTAACTAGGTCCTGCTCTGTTCTGGGCCAGCTGCAGCTTAACTAGGTCCTGCTCTGTTCTGGGACAGCTGCAGCTTAACTAGGTCCTGCTCTGTTCTGGGCCAGCTGCAGCTTAACTAGGTCCTGCTCTGTTCTGGGACAGCTGCAGCTTAACTAGGTCCTGCTCTGTTCTGGGCCAGCTGCAGCTTAACTAGGTCCTGCTCTGTTCTGGGACAGCTGCACCTTAACTAGGTCCTGCTCTGTTCTGGGCCAGCTGCAGCTTAACTAGGTCCTGCTCTGTTCTGGGCCAGCTGCAGCTTAACTAGGTCCTGCTCTGTTCTGGGCCAGCTGCAGCTTAACTAGGTCCTGCTCTGTTCTGGGACAGCTGCAGCTTAACTAGGTCCTGCTCTGTTCTGGGCCAGCTGCAGCTTAACTAGGTCCTGCTCTGTTCTGGGCCAGCTGCAGCTTAACTAGGTCCTGCTCTGTTCTGGGACAGCTGCAGCTTAACTAGGTCCTGCTCTGTTCTGGGCCAGCTGCAGCTTAACTAGGTCCTGCTCTGTTCTGGGCCAGCTGCAGCTTAACTAGGTCTTTCCTTGCAGCAGTACCAGTACCTAGTCAATGACAGCATAGCTATATACATGGAGTACCAGTACCTAGTCAATGATAGCATAGCTATATACATGGAGTACCAGTACCTAGTCAATGACAGCATAGCTATATACATGGAGTACCAGTACCTAGTCAATGACAGCATAGCTATATACATGGAGTACCAGTACCTAGTCAATGATAGCATAGCTATATACATGGAGTACCAGTACCTAGTCAATGATAGCATAGCTATATACATGGAGTACCAGTACCTAGTCAATGATAGCATAGCTATATACATGGAGTACCAGTACCTAGTCAATGATAGCTTGACTACAGTGGGGGAAAAAAGTATTTAGTCAGCCACCAATTGTGCAAGTTCTCCCACTTAAAAAGATGAGAGAGGCCTGTAATTTTCATCATAGGTACACAATGAAAATTGAGGAAAAGAAATCCAGAAAATCACATTGTAGGATTTTGAATGAATTTATTTGCAAATTATGGTGGAAAATAAGTATTTGGTCACCTACAAACAAGCAAGATTTCTGGCTCTCACAGACCTGTAACTTCTTCTTTAAGAGGCTCCTCTGTCCTCCACTCGTTACCTGTATTAATGGCACCTGTTTGAACTTATCAGTATAAAAGACACCTGTCCACAACCTCAAACAGTCACACTCCAAACTCCACTATGGCCAAGACCAAAGAGCTGTCAAAGGACACCAGAAATAAAATTGTAGACCTGCACCAGGCTGGGAAGACTGAATCTGCAATAGGTAAGCAGCTTGGTTTGAAGAAATCAACTGTGGGAGCAATTATTAGGAAATGGAAGACATACAAGACCACTGATAATCTCCCTCGATCTGGGGCTCCACGCAAGATCTCACCCCGTGGGGTCAAAATGAGCACAAGCAAAAATCCCAGAACCACACGGGGGGACCTAGTGAATGACCTGCAGAGAGCTGGGACCAAAGTAACAAAGCCTACCATCAGTAACACACTACGCCGCCAGGGACTCAAATCCTGCAGTGCCAGACGTGTTCCCCTGCTTAAGCCAGTACATGTCCAGGCCCGTCTGAAGTTTGCTAGAGTGCATTTGGATGATCCAGAAGAGGATTGGGAGAATGTCATATGGTCAGATGAAACCAAAATATAACTTTTTGGTAAAAACTCAACTCGTCGTGTTTGGAGGACAAAGAATGCTTAGTTGCATCCAAAGAACACCATACCTACTGTGAAGCATGGGGGTGGAAACATCATGCTTTGGGGCTGTTTTTCTGCAAAGGGACCAGGACGACTGATCCGTGTAAAGGAAAGAATGAATGGGGTCATGTATCGTGAGATTTTGAGTGAAAACCTCCTTCCATCAGCAAGGGCATTGAAGATGAAACGTGGCTGGGTCTTTCAGCATGACAATGATCCCAAACACACCGCCTGGGCAATGAAGGAGTGGCTTCGTAAGAAGCATTTCAAGGTCCTGGAGTGGCCTAGCCAGTCTCCAGATCTCAACCCCATAGAAAATCTTTGGAGGGAGTTGAAAGTCCGTGTTGCCCAGCGACAGCCACAAAACATCACTGCTCTAGAGGAGATCTGCATGGAGGAATGGGCCAAAATACCAGCAACAGTGTGTGAAAACCTTGTGAAGACTTACAGAAAACGTTTGACCTGTGTCATTGCCAACAAAGGGTATATAACAAAGTATTGAGAAACTTTTGTTATTGACCAAATACTTATTTTCCACCATAATTTGCAAATAAATTCATTAAAAATCCTACAATGTGATTTTCTGGATTTTTTTTTCTAATTTTGTCTGTCATAGTTGACGTGTACCTACGATGAAAATTACAGGCCTCTCTCATCTTTTTAAGTGGGAGAACTTGCACAATTGGTGGCTGACTAAATACTTTTTTTCCCCACTGTATATACAGGGAGTACCAGTACATAGTCAATGATAGCTTGACTATACAGTGAGGGAAAAAGGTATTTGATCCCCTGCTGATTTTGTACGTTTGCCCACTGACAAAGAAATGATCAGTCTATAATTTTAATGGTAGGTTTATTTGAACAGTGAGAGACAGAATAACAACAAAAAAATCCAGAAAAACGCATGTCACAAATGTTATAAATTGATTTGCATTTTAATGAGGGAAATAAGTATTTGACCCCTCTGCAAAACATGACTTAGTACTTGGTGGCAAAACCCTTGTTGGCAATCACAGAGGTCAGACGTTTCTTGTAGTTGGCCACCAAGTTTGCACACATCTCAGGAGGGATTTTGTCCCACTCCTCTTTGCAGATCTTCTCCAAGTCATTAAGGTTTCGAGGCTGACATTTGGCAACTCGAACCTTCAGCTCCCGCCACAGATTTTCTATGGGATTAAGGTCTGGAGACTGGCTAGGCCACTCCAGGACCTTAATGTGCTTCTTCTTGAGCCATTCCTTTGTTGCCTTGGCCGTGTGTTTTAGATCATTGTCATGCTGGAATACCCATCCACGACCCATTTTCAATGCCCTGGCTGAGGGAAGGCGGTTCTCACCCAAGATTTGACGGTACATGGCCCTGTCCATCGTCCCTTTGATGCGGTGAAGTTGTCCTGTCCCCTTAGCAGAAAAAACACCCCCAAAGCATAATATTTCCACCTCCATGTTTGACGGTGGGGATAGTGTTCTTGGGGTCATTGGCAGCATTCCTCCTCCTCCAAACACGGCGAGTTGAATTGATGCCAAAGAGCTCAATTTTGGTCTCATCTGACCACAACACTTTCACCCAGTTCTCCTCTGAATCATTCAGATGTTCATTGGCAAACTTCAGACAGGCCTGTATATGTGCTTTCTTGAGCAGGGGGACCTTGCGGGCGCTGCAGGATTTCAGTCCTTCACGGCGTAGTGTGTTACCAATTGTTTTCTTGGTGACTATGGTCCTAGCTGCCTTGAGATCATTGACAAGATCGTCCCGTGTAGTTCTGGGCTGATTCCTCACCGTTCTCATGATCATTGCAACTCCACGAGGTGAGATTTTGCATGGAGCCCCAGGCCGAGGGAGATTGACAGTTCTTTTGTGTTTCTTCCATTTGCGAATAATCACACCAACTGTTGTCACCTTCTCACCAAGCTGCTTGGCGATGGTCTTGTAGCCCATTCCAGCCTTGTGTAGGTCTACAATCTTGTCCCTGACATCCTTGGAGAGCTCTTTGGTCTTGGCCATGGTGGAGAGTTTGGAATCTGATTGATTGATTGCTTCTGTGGACAGGTGTCTTTTATACAGGTAACAAGCTGAGATTAGGAGCACTCCCTTTAAGAGTGTGCTCCTAATCTCAGCTCGTTAGCTGTATAAAAGACACCTGGGAGCCAGAAATCTTTCTGATTGAGCGGGGTCAAATACCTATTTCCCTCATTAAAATGCAAATCAATTTATAACATTTTTGACATGCGTTTTTCTGGATTTTGTTGTTGTTATTCTGTCTCTCATTGTTCAAATAAACCTACCATTTAAAATTATAGACTGATAATTTCTTTGTCAGTGGGCAAACGTACAAAATCAGCAGGGGATCAAATACTTTTTTCCCTCACTGTATACAGGGAGTACCAGTACCTAGTCAATGATAGCTTGGTTATATACATGGAGGACCAGTACATAGTCAATGATAGCTTGGTTATATACATGGAGGACCAGTACATAGTCAATGATAGCTTGGGCCTAAGGAAAGTATTCAGACCCCTTGACTTTTTACAAATTTTTTGACATTACAGCCTTATTCTAAAATGGATTAAATTGTTTTTTTCCCCTCATCAATCTACACACAATACCCCATAATGACAAAGCAAAATCAGGTTTTTAGAAATGTGTAAAAATCTGATATCACATTTACATAAGTATTCAGACCCTTTACTCAGTACTTTGTTGAAGCACCTTTGGCAGCGATTACAGCCTCAAGTCTTCTTGGGTATGAAGCTACAAGCTTGGCACACCTGTTTTTGGTGAATTTTTTCTCTGCAGATCCTCTCAAGCTCTGTCAGGTTGGATGGGGAGCGTCGTTGCACAGCTATTTTCAGGTCTCTCCAGAGATGTTAGATCAGGTTCAAGTCCGTGCTCTGGCTGGGCCACTCAAGGAGATTCAGAGACTTGTCCCGAAGCCACTCCTGCGTTGTCTTGGCTGTGTGCTTAGGGTCATTGTCCTGCTGGAAGGTGAACCTTCACCCCAGTCTGAGGTCCTGAGGGCTCTGGAGCAGGTTTTCATCAAGGATATCTCTGTACTTTGCTCCGTTCATCTTTCCCTCAATTCTGACTAGTCTCCCAGTCCCTGCCGCTGAAAAACATCCCCACAGCATGATGCTGAAACCGCCAGGTTTCCTCCAGACGTGACGCTTGGCATTCAGGCCAAAGAGTTCAATCTTGGTTTCATCAGACCAGAGAATCTTGTTTATTTAGGTGCCTTTTGGCAAACTCCAAGCGGGCTGTCATGTGCCTTTTACTGAGGAGTGGCTTCCGTTTGGCCACTCTACCATAAAGGCCTGATTGGTGGAGTGCTACAGAGATGGTTGTCCTTCTGGAAGGTTCTCCCATCTCCACAGAGGAACTCTGGAGCTCTGTCAGGGTGACCATCTGGTTATTGGTCACCTCCCTGACCGACCAAGGCCCTTCTCCCCCGATTGCTCAGTTTGGCCGGGCGGCCAGCTCTAGGAAGAGTCTTGGTGGTTCCAAACTTCTTCCATTTAAGAATGATGGAGGCCACTGTGTTCTTGGGGATCTTCAATGCTGCAGAAATGTTTTGGTACCCTTCCCCAGATCTGTGCCTCGACACAATCCGGTCTCGGAGCTCTATGGACAATTCCTCCGACCTCATGGCTTGGTTTTTGCTCTGACTTGTACTGTCAACTGTGGGACCTTATATAGACAGGACAGGTGTGTGCCTTTCCAAATAATGTCCAATCAATTGAATTTACCACAGGTGGATTCCAATCAAGTTTTAGAAACATCTCAAGGATGATCAATCGAAACGGAATGCACCTGAGCTCAATTTCGAGTTTCATAGCAAAGGGTCTGAATACTTATGTAAATAAAAAAATTATAAAACCTGTTTTTGCTTTGTCATTATGGGGTATTGTGTGTAGATTGAATTTAATCAATTTTAGAATAAGACTGTAACCTAACAAAATGTGGGAAAAGTATAGGGGTCTGAATACTTTCCGAATGCACTATAGATAGATAGTATGACCATCACCATCTATCTATCTATCTATCTATCACACTTTATTTGGATAGTCTGGATGGTCCATGTTCCCCTGCTGCTAGACTAGATATGGAGGGATCATGACTGTAGTTGGAAGGTAGGGTTGGCTGGGGAGAGACATATTTTCTCAGAAAATGATGAGAGATTGTTATGTAGGTTAATTTGAGCCTTGACCTGAAAACACCCAGACTTGACACAGACTCCATCCAAACATATTCACAGGAGATCTGACTATAGTTTTCTATTGCTTTTCCTTCTTACTTTACATTTTCCAGTCACGATAATGAAGGATCTACATAAGATCCCCCTCTTCTTCTCCGTTTCCTTCCCAACATTCCATCACCAGACACTGTGAAGCTCACTACGCCCTGTAGTGGTGGGGTGACATAATGACGCACTACAATATAAACTATTTTATTAAACCACATGGTGGTGCAGAAGACACACCAATATCTAGTTGAATCATGCAGTTTATTTTGATCATGCAGTTTAGATTGATTGATCATGCAGTATTTTCATAACTACAGTATATCTCAATGGTTCATAGATCAGAGTGTGCCTGAATGAAGGCCTAACTATTATGTAGGTCATCGTGTCTGACATGAGACAGACTTCAAAAAGACATCAGGGAAATATGTAAAACATACTGGCCACAGTAATGTGTTGGTCCAACTAAAAATAGCCTGGTACTACAATGTAATGGTCTATAGGAGTGAGTGGGCTGACAGGCTAATGTAATGGTCTATAGGAGTGAGTGGGCTGACAGGCTAATGTAATGGTCTATAGGAGTGAGTGGGCTGACAGGCTAATGTAATGGTCTATAGGAGTGAGTGGGCTGACAGGCTAATGTAATGGTCTATAGGAGTGAGTGGGCTGACAGGCTAATGTAATGGTCTATAGGAGTGAGTGGGCTGACAGGCTAATGTAATGGTCTATAGGAGTGAGTGGGCTGACAGGCTAATGTAATGGTCTATAGGAGTGAGTGGGCTGACAGGCTAATGTAATGGTCTATAGGAGTGAGTGGGCTGACAGGCTAATGTAATGGCCTATAGGAGTGAGTGGGCTGACAGGCTAATGTAATGGTCTATAGGAGTGAGTGGGCTGACAGGCTAATGTAATGGTCTATAGGAGTGAGTGGGCTGACAGGCTAATGTAATGGCCTATAGGAGTGAGTGGGCTGACAGGCTAATGTAATGGTCTATAGGAGTGAGTGGGCTGACAGGCTAATGTAATGGTCTATAGGAGTGAGTGGGCTGACAGGCTGACTGTCATATTGTTACAACAGTATCTGTGTGTTATCACCAGCCCTTTAATGATTCAGATCACTATTAAAACTCCTGCCATATTTCAGAATAAAATCCAGAAGTGGCCTATATGAGAACATTATCTCAACCTGAAGTATACTTTATGTCATTATGAGAAATGACACATTTAAACGTTTACAGAATTGGCGCTATTAACAGTAACAAGTCTTTAGTTCGATAGAACACTTCATGTGAAAACAGAAGTAAATAGCCAGACATGCAGAAACTGAAAGAAGTCAGTGAAAAAAGACCAAGCACGTAATGGGCTAAAGAAGTTGACTTGGTCCTAAACAGAAGTTGAGAACCATGACATCAAGCTCCTTACAAGCTCCAAATTCCTCCTAGGTAGACTTCAACGGGAGATCTTTGTCTCGCCGCGCTCTCAGACAGCTGAGCGAACCTCGGAACAGGAGGCGCATTGAGACAAACACTGACAACTACAGAACACACCCGGGGAAGGAGAGCACACTCTGAACCGGGGGAAAAGAGAGCACACTCTGAACCGGGGGAAAAGAGAGCACACTCTGAACCGGGGGAAAAGAGAGCACACTCTGAACCGGGGGAAAAGAGAGCACACTCTGAACCGGGGGAAAAGAGAGCACACTCTGAACCGGGGGAAAAGAGAGCACACTCTGAACGGGGGGAAAAGAGAGCACACTCTGAACCGGGGGAAAAGAGAGCACACTCTGAACCGGGGGAAAAGAGAGCACACTCTGAACGGGGGGAAAAGAGAGCACACTCTGAACCGCACACTTCAGATTGCAGTAGTAACTAGGTTCTACAGAATCTCTACAGTGCGTCACCGGGTTGTTCTCTGCTGCTAAACGCAATCTCACCAAGACAGTGCGTGTAACGGCAGTATGACATCGCTGCTCGGGAAAAAGTAACAAACGAACCAAAAAGAGCAGACAGATACACAGAGGCTTTAAGGCTGGACTTGACGCAAGTCACCAGAATATTAAGTATTGTCTCAATCAAGACACTGAAAACAGTCACTGGAAATGTATTTGCGCAGAATTCTCTGGTTTTTCCCGAATACAAAATAGGTTTCTGCTTCGGAACAAAAAACCCAGTAAAGAAGTCGGAGCACTGTGGTAATTGGGGAGACTGCTTGCCTGAAGTGAATGGAGAGGATGGATTCACCGTCTGTTCCAAACTAATGGAAAGAGCCCTGACTACTGCATTGGGGAAAGGGTAAGGTGAATGTTAATGTCTTTATAGTAATGCATGTAGCTTATTCATACACAGTTTACAGTACATATTGCAAGGATATGGTTACTCTAAATGTATTTCATACTCCGACTACTTTAGAGGAAGTGTTTGATCTTGCTCTTATTTTACCATTAACATTATGATTGACAGTAATGCTGTGATACATTTGAAATGCCATGTGGTTCTCATTATTAATGATAATATGATTCTATATCTACAGTGTATGTCTGTTTACTCTCCACAGCTGATGGCAGCAATGGCATCTGCATGTGCATCCTCTTGTCCCAAAACGTTCCTAAATAAAGTCTGAGAGCAGTTATCAACCATGAAAACACCAAGATCATTCCTGTTCATTTTCCTCCTACATCACGTGAGTTATTTAATATTAACTAAACTATTTTTTCTCAGGTATGTGGAATAGCCTACAGTCGAAAATGACATTATTTTGTTATTTCAATGTAGGCTATTCATATCCAAGATATGACATGGTCAAATGTGTCACTATCAGATAGTTTAGACTCAATGATGATCTGGTTAGTAGGATTTATTTACTAAATAAGTCAACTCTCAAACACTTTGCAAGACATGGCAAATACATAAAAAAAGATTGTCATGCAGGTGACATCAAATAGGAGTTAAGTTTCAAATCAGTACAGTATTTTAAAGCATACTTGACAATGTTTAAATTTACACACCACCTCTAAAACAAAATAAAAAAGGTTTGTATTCAATGTATTCATTTTACTTTTTGTTGAAGACTGGCCCCACTGTGACTGTGCTATAGAGAAATAACACATTCAGGATAATTATAGGCTATACAGTAGAAGTCTATTTAATGCAATTACAATTATAATAACTATGTCATTATTTATAAATCGCTGAACTTAATCTGTGTCAGTGTTGATAGAGTTGAATTTCATATAGCAGAGCTATGGGGACAGGCATGGTCTACATTAACATATCATATAGCAGAGCTATGGGGACAGGCATGGTCTACATTAACATATCATATAGCAGAGCTATGGGGACAGGCATGGTCTACATTAACATATCATATAGCAGAGCTATGGGGACAGGCATGGTCTACATTAACATATCATACATCCCCGAGCCGACTAGGTGAAAAATCTGTCTGTGCCCTTGAGCAAGGCACTTAACCCTAATTGCTCATGTAAGTCGCTCTGGATAAGAGCGTCTGCTAAATGACTAAAATGTAAATGTAAATATAGCAGAGCTATGGGGACAGGCATGGATTGACATTAACATATCAAATGTCTCTGTTCAATATACAATATAACATGAGTTTATAAAATGTACCATAGGAATGGATTCCATATTCTAAGGGGATTATCAAGGGAAATTACTTGTAGCATATGGAATCCATTCCACATTTCTCTTCGATTCCACATTTCTCTTCAGGGATTATATTTAGCAGAGTATGAGTTTGCTTTTGGACATAATTATGTTTCACTGAAATTAGAATGATTACATACAGTATTTCTAAATTTGCAGTGTTTCTTTAAAGGAATGAGTTGGTTATGTTTTTATCACTTAATTAATGATAGAATGTATTTAGTCTAGGACCACATTGTGTCAAATCCTCTTCAGTTCCAGTGTAAATGGTTCTAGATGCCTGAGCATGTTGTGGTGATATTCTACACCACCCATTACGTTTCATGGGTTGCACTGCACCTGTATGGATGTGGGAGTTACTATGTGGATTTTGGGGCAGTAACTCCCAGAACCACAAATGCAGTGTGTGTGTTAATCCTCTTCTAAAGACTTGCATGGATTACATAAATAGCAATTCATTAAATGATTTCCATTTAATGGATTTGAACAAGATTTAACCCTCCGATGTAATCCTTAATGATTGGCCTTTACAGATGAATGTCGAGTGTTATGTTACTGAGACCTACGTCAGAGCATCCTACTAACACACAACAGGGCTTGGTCGTAATAAGCATCACTGACCACAAGAGTTTCCTAAACCTCAACCTCTGTTCTGGAATATATGATTTGAAGATAAATCTGTGTAAATCCGGGGTAAATTATTCTGTATTTACCAGAGATTGTTCATCTTAATCTGTAGTGGGTAAACCTGACCTGATGCTGTTTTCCCTGCAGGACGCTTTAAGATATCCAAAGATAGATCAGAAAATGTAGCTCTCCAAAGACAGATCAGAATATTTAGCTTTCCAAAGATAGATCAGAACATTTAAGGAAATAAAACTCCACATTATTCGCTGTTAGTATATAAATGTTGCGTTGCAGTAGTAGTAGTAGTAGCAGAATTAATAGTACTAACAGTAGTAGTAGTAGTAGTAGTAGCGTAGTAGTAGTAGTAGTAGCGTAGTAGTAGTAGTAGTAGTAGCAGCAGCAGTAGTAGTAGTAGTAGTAGTAGTAGTAGTAGTAGTAGTAGTAGTAGTAGTAGTAGTAGTAGT